>NC_067493.1:27536883-27734383 GCF_947179515.1 Apodemus sylvaticus | reverse complement strand
ACAGAGACAGAGAGACAGAGTCAGAGAGAGAGAGAGAGAGAGAGACTCCCAAGCTGGTTTTTGTTCCTTAAGTCTCAATTAGTGTTCTCCTCTACAGGATGGGCCCAGCTGGCCCCTGAGAGCTATGAATTCTGGCCAGATGTCATATGGATGTCCAGACAGCAGGTATAGCGAGGTGGACCAATCCTTACAGGAACTGACAGGGGCTGCAGAGCAGCGTGTGTGTGCTCGACCATGGTGGGGTGTGCATCCATCCATATGCTGAGTCTACAGCCCGTCCCAGGTGGAGTTCCTGGGGAACTCTTGAGGGTCACAGGCCTCTCCTCAGGGTGAGCCGTATAGACAGCCTCACAGACGCATCCTATGTTGTATTAGGCAAAAGGGCTTATTCTGAGCAGGTGACAGATGACACAGGAGGCGGACAGATCCCTGGGGTGTCCTAGGCTGTACCCAGATGACCAAGGAGGCTCATGAGCTCTGGAACACTATATTTGAATCCAAATCACAGCTCTGGAGCTTTCTAGCTTGATTACTTTTGTACAAGTCACTCAGCCACAAAGCCTCACGTTTCCTCATCTGTGTAATGGACTTACTGAGGGCTATGAGGCTGCAAGCAGTGCTGAGCCCTCCCTCTGTCAACTTCCACTTTGACACTCGTGAGTGTTGGGGACGGCAAGGCTGACCCAGAGCTTACCCCATGTCTTCTCTCAGCAGCTCTGGACTCTACCAATAAATAGCTGGTGCACAGTGACCCCAGGTGGCCGGCACCTGCCTGGCCGGTGACTGTTGTCATGACAGCAGTCAGTGGAACCGCTACTAGACAGGGCAGCTCTGAGGTCCAAGATCCAGGACCCCAATTGTCTGTCTGTCTGTCTGTCTTCCTCCCAGTGTTGGATAAATGTCACAGTGCTGCCATCTACAGTATATAGAACAGCTTCTCAGTGTGTGTTTGCAGCTGTGTGACACCAAGTGGAGGGCGGGGGTGGGGGGTGTGGGGGGTGGGGGGGTGGGGGGTGGGGAAGTGGGCAGAGACAGCATTGCAAGGACATACAGACAACATCGGCTGCCACGGAGCAAGCAGTGTGTGAGCAGGCATGGGTTCTGGAAGAGTCAGAAAGCAGAAGGGCAAAGCGTACCACAGCATAACTCAGCAGACCCCCACCCCCAACCCTCGCCGTGAACTGTGCAGCACTGGACAAGTTGCTCAACCTGTCTGGTCCACTATCTGCTTCCTCATCTTGAGATTATCATGAGACTAGATCATTAACACGTGAGGGTTCTGGGAGGGTCCACATAGAATGCCTATCTGTCACCCTCTGCCCGCAGTCCATACACAGCCCTCCTGCTCAGAAACTCCAGGGATGCCTTGGGCACACAAGCAAGACATCTTCCATTGTCACAGCATGGAAGACAGAACTCTCACTGAGGGAGAAACCAGGCTTTACCGTGTTTGACCCAAGTGCATTTTTTTCATGTGTACATGCTATGTACATGTGTGCCTGGTGCCAGAAGACCATGTCTATGTCGTTTCTCGGGCTCCAGCCACCTTGAAGAGTAACCAGCCTTCTAGACTGGCTGGTGAACAAGCCCCAGAGACCCTCCTGCCTCAGCCCCTGATTAATCTGAATGACAGGTCTGGGCCCCCAAGCCCAGCGACAAAGTCTTAAAACCATGACCCTAAGGAAATGCTCATCTGCTTTTTGTAGAACTTGTGTATGCATGCAGACCTTTTAGTGAGTGAAGTGAATCTGGGGACTCAGGAAGGCTCAGTTCTCCAAAAGCATAGCTTACACTACATTAGTGTGAACCCCGAACCCGAGAGCTGAGAGGGCTTCCACTGTGTGCTTCCTGTGAGCCCCCCTGCTCTGTCCCTATCCAGCTCGGTTCCACATCCCATCCAGTCCCTGAAGAAGCCTTGGAGGGGGAACCGGCTCCAGCATCCCTTGTGGAGAGGGCCAGTGTGGGCACTCCACACGCAGTTAATAAACGCCTCAGAATGAACCTGTGAAGAAAAACCTAAAATACCTTCAGAAGCCCCTGAGGCTCCACAGCTCGGCCCACGTCAGCCTGGAGCCCGGATCGACAGCCCTGCTGATGTTGAGCTGTCGAACCACTTCTTCCCACTCAAGTCCCCGAGGCATCTTCTAAGTCCGTAAACATCGCAGGTCATTAAAATCTATCCGGGAGTCTTTCCTGAGCCCCTTGGAGATGGCACTCACTGTGACCAATGTCATCCCCTCAGGGCAGGAGATGAACAGCCAAGGCCAGGTCCTCTGCATTGTGCCTGTCTGCCTTAGAGGACATGTCTCCCAGGTCAGGCCTCTCCAGTCTCTTTATCCCTGTGTCATCCAAGGGGAATATGGAGTAGACTATTAAAGAGGAAGGGACAAGCAGGATGTCAGAGCTACCTGGAAATACAGCTATGGCGCTTTCGAAAAAGGACAGGGCACAGGGCCTTCACCAACCACTTTCAAAATACCACATGGCCCTCAGTGCTCGGAACAGCTGGAGGCATCTCTCTCAGGCCCACCAACCACTCTATTTCCTTGTGGCTTCAAGCTTGGCCAGTGGAACATCTACCCTAGAAGGAGGATTGGGAGCTGGACTCTGAGCCTTAGGAGGAGTGAGTCCTCAGGACTCCCAAGGAGGGGTTTGACTCACTAGAAAACTAGCCCAGTTTTCCCTCAGACCTGTCTTTGCCAAACATTTCCCCACTTTACTAGAAAGCAGGTCAGCAGGAGACTAGAATAGGCAGACACCTTTAGCTGAAGTGCACCAACCAATGAACCACAGAACCTGAGTCCTGTAGAGGAACTATGTAAGTCCTGCCTTGGGACAAGGGATGTGAGCCTGGCAGAGGTGACTGGAGACAGTCCTCTTGTCTTCCGGTTTCTATAAATAAGGTAGGAATGGATAAAGACTAAAGGCCCCATGATTCACCACACAGCTTTAATTTGGGAATGAGAAAGTGGTGTGACCTCCCTCAGGCAGTTACTCCCTCCCACATCTCCTCCTATATGTTCCTGCAGTGCGAGAGGTCCTGCCCAAGGTCAGGGAGCTGGGACAGCAAACCAGCCAAGCCTGCAGCCAGAACTCCACACTCTCCAGACACTAGGAGAAATACGAAGCCATCGGATGAGGCGAGGTGCAGGTAAAGGCAGAGATTCAAACCAGCCTGAGGCCCCTTGCCTGTCTTCAGGAATTCAGCCACCTAAACGCTTGAGAGAAATTTGGACCTAAGACTCCGCCATCAGAATTCTCTAACTCCTCATAGGAAACGTAGTACTGAGCCAGTGCGGCGGCTCATCAGGAAAAAGTACTTGCTGCAGGGCTGGAGAGGTGGCTCGGTGGTTAAGAGCACTGACTGCTCTCCCAGAGGTCCTGAGTTCAAGTCTCAGCAACCACGTGGTGGCTCACAACCATCTGTAATGAGACCTGATGCCTTCTTTTGGTGTGTCTGAAGACAGCTATAGTGTATATTAAATAAATAAATAAATAAATCTTTAAAAAAAAGTGCTTTCTTCCAAGCCTGACAACCCAAGTTCTATCCCTAGAACCTACATTGTAGAAAAAAAAAAAAAAAAGAGCCAACTCAAGAAAGGTGCCCTCTGGTCTCTACGTTTACAACAGTGTGCCTGCAGTGTGTCATCAGTTAGCATTGAGACACAACGATATCACAACATCCCGGTAACACACACGTCTGATGCTCTTAGCACTGTATGTGAAAAGCCTTGATTTATGACTTAGAAAATGTGCTGAAACCATTTCCATCACTCGAGGCAACTTGTATCTGTATTGTCAAGTCATGGTCACTCAAATTTGGCTCAGAAAAAACTTATTATCCCATCTAATGTGTGTGTGCATTGTGTGTGTGTGTGTGTGTGTGTGTATGTGTATGTGTGTGTATGTATGTGTATATATGTGTGTAATTGTGTAAGTATTTGCACGTGTGTATGTATATGTGTGTATTATGTATGTGTGTGTGCATGTGTGTGTACATGTGTGTGTATATATGTGTATATGTGTATGCATGTGCATATGTGTGTGTGCACGTGCACACGTGTGTGTGTGTATGTTGTGTGTATATGTGTGTAATTGTATATGTATGTATGTATGTGCATGTGTGTATGTATATGTGTGTATGTATGTGTGTATTATGTATGTGTGGGTTATGTATGTGTGTGTGCATGTGTGCATGTGTGTATGTGTGTGTCTATATGCGTATATGTGTGTGCATGTGTGTATGTGTGTGTGCGTGTGTATGTGTGTGTATGTATGTGTGTATGTGTGCAGTAAGTCTGTGTTTGCATGGTATGTGCATATGTAGCATGTGCAGACATGGACAGTCCAGAGAACAATGTCAGATGTCTTCCTCAATTGCTGTCCACCTTATGTTTTGAGATATGGTCTCTCACTGAACATGGAACAAGTTTCACTCTGCCTCCTGCAACCCCTACACACAAATACACACACACACACACACACACTCACAGTGTCATGGTTACAGACACCAATACCCCTAGCCTTTACACAGTACATGGGATCCGAACTCAGGTCCTTATGAACACACCGCAGGCTCTTTATCCACTGACTCATCTCCCCAGCCTCTTATTCTCTTTGAAGGAAAAAAAAATGTTTTTATGCTGACCTGGGGCAGAACCTACTTCAGCAACCCAAAGGCTGGAATGAACCTTTCCAGCACTCACAGGCCAGTGACACAATGACACGGTCGTTCAGGTGAGCACGTGCAGCTCTGCAGGTTCACGTCATCTCCTGGACAGCCCACAATGCAGAGCAGTGGTAGGGTGTGAGTTCTCAGTCCAGAGAAGCAAAGGCATGAGGACCCTTGTCCCCCAAGTCCAGTAGTGGCTCAAGGTGGTAGACAGGACACTGAGTCGCCTTCCTTGTGGATGCAGGTTAATAGTAGCTATAAAATTACTGCAAAGAGAAAAGGGAGCATGACCACGTTTCCTGAGAGAGCCAATCGATTTGACAGCTCACCATCATTTCCACACAATTAAACCTTGATTTCCAGGAAAGTGACACTTTGGAAGTGTTTTCTGTTGTACAGACCTGGGCGAGCTCATCACAGGCCACTAAAACTTCTGGGGAAGGAAACTGCTCTGAGAGACACATCGATTCAAACCCTGGCTGCGGCCGCTACCACACAGGTAATTAAGACTGAATCAAGCTAAGCAAAGTAAATTAGAACCAAGGTTTTGGATCAGTGTGGAAGAAAATTGGCCCCTGAGGTCATTAGCACAGGCCGGGCAAGGCAGTGAGGTGGCAATATGTTTGGAAGGCAGTGCATGCTAAGTGCATATAAGTAAGTGCCTCTGTATCTCCAAAGGCTTAGAGCAGAACAGGAGACCAAAGACACAGAGACCTGGGACAGTGAGAGAAACGTGTAGCCAGTCACTCATCCAGGGCCACGCACCTGACTACCCAGCACCTCTCTCCAGTGTCCAGCAGCATCCAGGTTTGTGTGGCCAAAACCTGTCTGCCTGCTCCCCATCTCTGCTGGGCTCTCCACACAGCTCCGGAGGCTGCTATGACTCACACCTCGAACTGTCAACACCGCCCTACCAGCAAATCTGTCAGTCAACCTATAAACCATCCCAACCTAACCCACTGAAGCAAGACTAGCTTGGTATCTCCCATGTCCCCCGTGGCCTCCTGTCCTGTCCTGTCCCATCCCTTCTCCATCTGTATCTTCTATGATCCAGGCCCCTTGACGACTCCCACGGTGACAATCATCAATCTCTCACTTTATACCTGTTACCCACAATCCTACTCCAGGGATAGCACCCACAGATACCCACAAAATTTTCTCCCTCTTTTCCTCTTTCTTCCTCCCCCTCTCCTCTTCCTCTTTATCTCCCTCCTTCTTTTCTTCCCTTCCTTCTTTTCTGCTTTTTGTTTTGTGAGATGGGGTCTTGCTATGTAGCTCAGACTGGTCCTGGACTCAAAGCAATGCCCCTGACTCACCCTTCCAAGTAACAGGCATGGCTACCATGGTTTGTCTTATTTTCTTAAACTCTATGATCCTTCATGTGCTTTTAAGATAGCATCTAAAATATCTGATCACAAGCTACAGAGAAAAATAATTCCCCGACTTGTAAACTGACATTTTAACTACCACATTGCTCTACTGCTTAAAACCCAGGAAACATTAAGTCTGTACCAGACACTGAGAATGTGAGCCTAAAAGCTTGGATTTCTACATGGCTTCCTTTTTAATCCCACCCCCCCTACACACACACACACACACACACACACACACAGCGTATCCTCATATATAATGATCTTATCGCTCATTTTTCTCTGTAAAGGAATCTCAAAATGTTTGCCTGTTAAATTAAATTTGCCTGTTAGATTACAATTTTTTAGACGTTTTAAAGCATTAGCCCACAATCGACAAAAATAGAATGTATTCACATTTAAATCTTTTGTTTTACATTTCATTTCTCTCTCTCTCTCTCTCTCTCTCTCTCTCTCTCTCTCTCTCTCTCTCTCTGTGTGTGTGTGTGTGTGTGTGTGTATGTACATTCATGGAAGTCCTAAGACAACCCATGAAGTCAGATCTCTCCCTCCACCACACAGGTGGACTCAAACTCCGGTCAACAGGCTCATCAGCAAATGCCTTTAACCTGTTGAGCCGTGTCTCCATCCTGGATAAATAATTGTTAGATTTTAAAACCATATATTGTCAACTGTTTGGAAAATGTACTAAGTGGCAATGCATATCTTTACATTGATTTCCATCATTTTTGTAGCACAAGTTGTAAATAACTTCTGAATTAGCATATAAAATAATGTCTGGGCAGTGGTGGCGCATGCCTTTAATCCCAGCACTTGGGAGGCAGAGGCAGGTGGATTTCTGGGTTCAAGGCCAGCCTGGTCTACAGAGTGAGTTCCAGGACAGCCAGGGCTATACAGAGAAACCCTGTCTCGGGAAAAAAAAAAAACATATAAAATAATGGGCTCCTGCTGATATTTCCATATATATGTATATATGTATATAAGTATACACATATGCATATATGTCTATAGTTGCTCATAACCATACCTCACTACTCTCCTATTCCTCCTTCCCCACAACTTGCCTCCCCACAATCTCCCTTCTGCCTTCATACCATGTATATTCAGATTTTGCATGTGAGAGGAAATGTGGTTGGTATTTTGTCTCCCCGCCCCCGCCCCATACCATCTTCTCTGGGCCCTCCCCCTCCCGATGGTCTGCTCCCTCACTCTATAAAGTCCTGTTCTGCTTTCACATCGGTTTGTCAATGCACCAACGCGCTGCGCTGCCAGCTGTGCCATAGTCATACAGTCTATCTTGAATCACCACAGCAGGGGATCAGACACGGAATGTCCCACAGGTTGTGTGGCTGTTTGGAGGCCACTGTCACCTGGCAGGTTTCAGCCAATCATTTAGCAGGGCCTCGCAGCACCCAGCTTTTATCTGGTTCTGTCCCCAGCGAGTACGGCCACATCTGCCTGCCCCTCTAGTCAGAGGAATACAAGGAGTTGGCTTCTGGCAGTGCCCATGCTCTTCAGAAAGGAAGATCTCTTTCTCTCTGAACCCATTATTATCTGACCATTATTGCTGTCACCATTGTCATGATGACTGATGACACTCCTACCACTGACACCATCTCCATCATCACTTCCATCATCATCACCTCCACCTGCCTCACTACCATCATCACCACCATCAATCATCATTACCGTTTGCATCAGCCCCGCGATCCCCACCATCATCATAGCCATCACTACCACCATCATCACCACCATCTGAAACATCACCACTATCATCATCACCACTACTGCCACCAAAACCAGCATTGTCATCACCTTTACCAGTACCACCATCACCGCCACCACTGCCACCACCACCACCACCACCACCTCCACTGCTACCACCACCATTACCACCACCACCATCACTGTCATCTTCACCATCTCGATCATCACTACATCTGTGATCTTTATCACCACACCTCTGCCACTAGTATTGCCACCATTACATCTTAGGACCATACCATCTCATATACCTATATATATGATACGTGAGCAACTCCTCTTGATTACTAAGAATCTCTTCCATCAGAATGCAGCTCCACAAAGCTAGCAGGCTGTATGGCTCGTGACATGTCATTTGTCCCTAATGGCGATCTCGTCTGGGGGAAATGTCCACAGGATGCTCGTGGACTACATGAGCACAGCACCGTGCTCCCCACTGCAAGGGTGTAGCTCCCACTGCTGGGCATGGCTTAGAGTCACCGTGCTCCCCACTGCAGGGGTGTAGCCTCCACTACTGGGCATAGCTTAGAGTTGACAAGCAGATCTCTGGAAAATATAACCCAGGACGTCTCCCCAGCCTCAGTTTCCTTCCTCTGTGTATGTGGGCAATCATACCTCTATCTTAGAAATTTATAAGGAGTTTCTGTGACACAAACCCCGGTGCACTGTGAGGGTTTGCTAGGAAATCAATGCATGTGTCTTTAAAGTACAAAATCCAAGTGCATCCGCACAATGCTCCCTCATCCCACACCTCCCTCCACAGTCCCTGCAGGCTGCAGAAAGAGTCCTCCTATCCCAGGATGCGAGAGAGCAGCAAGCCAGACATAACAGCATGCAAGTGCAATCCCAGCACCTTAGAGGGTCACCATGATTTCTAGGCAGGCCTGGTCTACAAAGCAAATTCTGAGACAGCTGGAGCTACATAGTAAGATCCTGTATTGAAATTAACAATAAGAAGAAAGAAAAAAGAAAGGAAGGAAGGAAGGAAAGAAAGAAAGAAGGAAGAAAGAAAAAAAGAAAGGAAGGAAGGAAAGAAGGAAGGGAAAGGGAAGGAAAGGAGAGAGGGAGGGAAGGAAGGAAGGGAAAAGGAAGGAAGGGAGGGAGGGAAGGAAGGAAGGAAGGGGAAAGGAAGGAAGGAATGGGAAAGGAAGGAAGGAAGGGAGGGAGGGAGGGAGGGAGGGAGGGAAGGAAGGAAGGAAGGAAGGAAGGAAGGAAGGAAGGAAGGGGAAAGGAATGAAGGGAGGGAGGGAGGGAAGGAGGGAGGGAAGGAAGGAAGAGAGGAAGGAAGGGAGGGAGGGAGGAAGGAAGGAAGAACTTACATGCTCCCATCTACTATGTACACCTATGGACCCTGTCACTGCTCGGCCACATATGGAAGAATCACAAGCAGTATCTATTGAATGTGTGAATGAATAAATGGATGGACGGAGAAATGAATGATGGGTGACAGATGGAATTTGGACAGACAGATGCCATAGGATAGGTAGATGATAATGGGTGAGTGTATGTGATAAACAGACGGGACAGTGGTTGTCGGGGCGATGCTAGTGCTGGATGGAGGGTGGGGAGGAGTACCGGGTGGGCAGATGATGGATGGTGAATATGGACGAATGCACAAACAAGAGTGACTCCTGCTGACTCCTCTCTCCAACGCTCGGGAGTGAGATGCCACCTGGAGAGGAGGGAGAGGAGCAGTGGTTCCTAGTGCCACCAATGTGTTGAAGATGTCTGTTTCGGGTGGCCTGCGCATTCAGATTCAGCAGCTGTCTCCCAGCTGTCCCCCTCCAGCTGTTCCCGGGGATCAGCCATCTCTTTGTTTGCCCAGTTCTTAGCAACTGTTGCCTTTTCTGAAGGAGAGCATAAATCACCTGTCACCCACAGGAGGAAAAGCAGAAAGGTTGGCCCTGCGGGGAGACACTTGCGACACAGAAGACACTCGCTGGGTGGGTTCCGGAGGGTCCTTCATTTCTTACACGGCCCTGTTCCCATCACCCTGGCCCTGTCACAGAGCAGCCTGGTGGGCCTCCAAGAGCTAAAAAACAAGGCAGCTCTCTAAAGCAGTTCTGAATATAAACAAACACGGACCCTTTGGGCACTGCGTTTCAGAAAATTGTCTCCATGAATGGCGTCTCTGGGCAGGTGCAGGTGAGAGATGCTGTTGCTACCCATGCAGCATATGGGATTGGTGCGGCCAGGAGGTCTGAAGCTTGGCTGAAAATTACCATCTGGAACTGGACCGTGTACTATAGTGATGGCTAATGGCTGTGACCCCGCAGAACACAATCTGGGAAATGGGAGCTGGTAGCACTTGGGTCAGAGACTTTCCTTTGTATCTCTTTGTATGCCTTTAAAATTCTCTCTGCATTTTTTTTCTTTTTTCTTTTTTTCGAGACAGGGTTTCTCTGTGTAGCCCTGGCTTTCCTGGAACTCACTCTGTAGACCAGACTGGCCTCGAACTCAGAAATCTGCCTGCCTCTGCCTCCCAAGTGCTGGGATTAAAGGTGTGTGCCACCACTGCCCGGGGAAATTCTCTCTGCATCCCCCAAAATGTTTTTAGATAATGGTTCTGGGGAGACGGTTCAGTTGGTAAAGTACTTATCTCACAAGCATGAGGACCCGAGCCCCACTCCAAAACCCATGTAAAATGTCAAGAGTCATGGTACATGCCTCTAATTCCAAAAATTAGAGAAAAGAATTCCAGGAGGAACAGACGGGAGGATTCCCTAGGGCTCACTGGCATGCCAGGCTGGCCAAGCCGGCTAGTGTCAGGTCCCAGTGACAGACTTTGTCTCAAGAAAACTAGGCAGTGGGGCCAGCAAGATGGCTCAAGGATAAAGGCACTTGCCTCCAAGACTTATGGAGAGTTCAAACCCTGGAACACTCTCGGAAGGAGAGAATTGATTCAAATCTTCCTCTGACTTCACAGGAATGTTTCAGATCCCCCTGCCCTGTCTCTGTCTGTCTGTCTCTGTGTGTGTCTCTGTCTTCCTCTCTCTCTCTCTTTGACTCTCTGTCTCTGTCTCTCTCTCTCACACACACACACATACACATACACAGACAACATGCATGCATGCACACATGCAAAAGAAGAGGAAGAAGAAAAACTAAGGTGATTGGCTCCTAAGATATAACACCCAAGGTTGACTCTCTAGTTTCCACATGCGTGTGCACCCACACAGACACATTTATCCACACACATCAAACACACACACGCACACACACACACACACACAATGTAAGCAATCATCTTAGAAACTAAGCAGAGCCTGGCCTAGTTAGTACCACCTACTAGTACCCAGTACCACAGGTGCCACAGCTGCCTCTGGTACCCAGAGCATCTATTGCACAAAAACATCTGCGTAATGAAAAAGTCAAGGATGCAGGGGTTAGAAGATGGAGTCAGGAGAGGATGTGGGTGCCAGGTGAGAGTGGGCACCAGGTGAGCATGGCACAGATTAACACAAGGCTAGTCTACAAAGGACACCTCACAAACCACTGGTGCAAAAACAAGCCATCCTGGACTCTAGTCTGCATTCTCATTTACACACATTTACACACTTACACACACACACACACACACCAAACTGCTCATCTGCTCATTCCATACCAGCCTCTGTACTGCCCAGCACCTCCACGCCTGCCAGGCACTCTTCCTCTGATCAGAAGGCTTCCTCCTGGGGAGAATCTGTCCTGTATCTCTACCCCCATCCCTAGAGGAGTTCTCACACTTGAAATTCTAGTAGTTTCCTTCAGATTGAAGCACTGTCTCCAGGAGGTGGGGGAGGGGTGGCTCCTGAGCCGCCAGAGGTAAACAAAACACAAGTCTGGGAAAGTAGAAATTTCCAAGATTCTCAAGGCCTCTCCCCAGCTTTGTAGACAAAGTAAATAATTGCAGAGAGATGACACTGGTGGGGGGAGAGGTTACAGGGAGGAGGGGGAGGCTGCCGGAAGGAGATTCTTGGACCTATTGAGCTGCCTACAAATCTTTCATGGTTGCTGCGTTCGTTCGTGGGTGTCTCCTAGGCTGGGTTGGACTTGTCGTGATACAGCTGCCTTTGAGTCAGCCCTGCTCTTGTAAGAGACCTCTCACAAAGAATTCACTGGTTCATCGAGTTGACTTTGGTACAGTCTGCTTTGGTCTGTCGTGGCCTACCTAACTGGTGTGAGTAGACATAGGTGTGGATGTGTTTGGTAGCACACAACAGAGTCAGGAGTGAAGAGGACTTTCATATCCAAGGTGCCGCATCGTCCATGAAACCATTGATCCAGGGTCCCTAAAGACTAGGTTTGTCACAAGCTGTGGATCCATAGGCAAAGCAATGTCAGCTCTCTGTGTCACCAAACTGCTGACCCCTTGCTTGGCTCTCCCTATTGTTGCCCTCATCATCCACAGCCAGCTAGTCCCAGCCCAGCTCAAGCTGGGACCAGATCACCAGGAGGTTGAAGAAGACTACAATGGCCTAGCACACCACCAGGGGGCAGCTTGCAAAAACCTATAGGGCCTGGATCTGCTGAGCTATAGAGAGAAGACCCTTGGACCTGTGTGAGCTGCCTGAGAGTCTTGCAAAGGTCCTTTCCAAAGAAAGGCCCACCTTCTGCCCCCGAGCACAAGAGCAATGGGCATGCACACCTCCACAAAAGAGCTGGGAGATCAGAGCCTTCTTACCCCTGCAAGGCTGCTGACTCACCTAAGAAGATGAGTTGCTCAGAGGTGGGCTTTTGGCCCACTACAGAATTCTAGACATATAAAAGACATTAAGCATTGTACTGGTTAACTTTCTTGCTGCTGTGGCAAAATACTTGATAAAGGCAACTTAAGAAAGGAAAAGTCTATTTTTGGCTCACATTTTATTATTATCATTATTATTTTCTAAATTCTTTGTTTACATTCCCAATGCTTTCACATTTCTATGGTACATCATGATGTGGAAGGCATGCCCACAAAAAAAAAAAAATGTGAGGCAGAAGGTCACACTGCATGCTGCTGTGCAGCTATATCCTCCTGAAACATTTCTATCCTGGAGTGAGGCTCTTTAAGACACAGAAACGAAACAACTTATAAGTCTCAGAAAGTCCCTGAAATTTACAAGATTCAGAAAACCTCGGAGGACCGAATCGCTTTAAGTAATAAAGCTTGCTGCAGAGAGAAGAGACTGACATTTCTGTCCAGCCGCCTGCAAAGTTACTTGGAGAGCTCCAGAGTTGCAACTTTCAAGAGCTGTCATACAGGGCTTTCCACGACACAGCTACCTTTGAGTGGTCCCTCAAAGGGAAATCGGACAAGGGGCTGAGGTGCCTACTTAACACACAAAGGCAGACCTGGCCTCCAGATTCTCCCAGCACACCCTGCCCTCTATGCTGAACTTTCCAGTCCAGGAACTGGGTTTCCTCTTATCTAGAGGCCCTTCACTGTATAATCCAGACATTATGAATTTCTCTTTTCTCTCTGTTTCCTATCCCCCCCCCCACTTCTGTCTCCTTGTCTGCACGTTGACTTCACTGACCTCCTCTGGTGAGGTTGGTGAACCTGCCCAAGACCTGTCCCTAATAAACCTGTCTTTATACTTTAATTCAGCTTGATTTGGCTCATTTTGTCACCGGAGAACACCTGCCCCTGTAAGTAACTCAGCACCTACACTCCGGTAAGTTACCCCAATTAATTCATTGGTCCACAGAGTTGGACTTTGCTGTAACTGTGTCTTAGCTCCGCCATTGGTTGCCTATCTTGGAACAGTAGATGTCTGCTTGTAGTACCCAGAAAGATCACATGACAAGTCACAGCCAGGAAGCAGAGAGAGACGACTCCAGATGTTCACTGCCCTCTTTACTCAGTCCAGGACCCCAGCCCATGGGATGGTTGTACCCACATTCAGGGTGGGTCTTCCCACCTTAGTTAACCTAATCCACAAAGTCCCTCACTGACAGGGATCTGTCCCCTAGTGATTCTAGAGACTGTCAATTAACACTAGCTGTCATGACCAGACAAGGTCACAGGCAGGATCCTCAGCAAACATGGATGGCCAAGAAGATCACCTGGGTGCCACTTCATCACGCCCATACTCTGAGTGAATGCAGCTCTGGGGTCCTTTTCAGAAATAGTCTCCAGCGCCCGCGGGACTACCTTGTGGTTGCAGAGCATTTTACCCACCACCTCCACTTTACTTGCTAGAAAAGTCTAGATATGAGGAAAACTACTGTTCTGTTCATGCAGACAACTTCAAGGAGTCTGCCTAACCTCTGTATTATTAACAGGCCAGCCTCAGGAAAGACGCTAGGAGGCTCTTCAAGATAATGAACATCCATTGCAGGGCCGTGAGGCTCAGACTTCTCATCCCAGCTCTCTGGGAAAGTTTAAGGCCTGCCCACAGACTACAGAGCCTACCCCGGAAACTTGGCAAGACCTTGTCTCAAAAGAGAAATTAAGCAAGGAAGCTGGGCGGTGGTGGCACACACCTGTAATCCCAGCACTCTGGGAGGCAGAGGCAGGTGGATTTCTGAGTTCGAGGCCAGCCTGGTCTACAGAGTGAGTTCCAGGACAGCCAGGGTTACACAGAGAAACCCTGTCTCGAAAAAACCAAATCCCAAAAACCAAAAAAACAAAAACAAAAACAAAAAAAACAAACAAAAAAAAAAAACACAAAAAAAAGAAAGAAAAAAAAAGAAAAAGAAATTAAGCAAGGAAAAGATATAACCCTAGCCCCTGCCTAGAATCCCCTAGTGAGGGGCTGGGGGCATGGCTCAGTGGTAGAGCCCCTGCCTAGACTCCCCCAGTGAGGGGCTGGGGGCGTGGCTCAGTGGTAGAGCCCCTGCCTAGAATCCCCCAGTGAGGGGCTGGGGGCGTGGCTCAGTGGTAGAGCCCCTGCCTAGACTCCCCCAGAGAGGGCTGGGGGCGTGGCTCAGTGGTAGAGCCCCTGCCTAGAATCCCCCAGAGAGGACTGGGGGCGTGGCTCAGTGGTAGAGCCCCTGCCTAGAATCCCCCAGTGAGAGGACTGGGGGCGTGGCTCAGTGGTAGAGCCCCTGCCTAGAATCCCCCAGAGAGGACTGGGGGCGTGGCTCAGTGGTAGAGCCCCTGCCTAGAATCCCCCAGAGAGGACTGGGGGCGTGGCTCAGTGGTAGAGCCCCTGCCTAGAATCCCCCAGAGAGGGCTGGGGGCGTGGCTCAGTGGTAGAGCCCCTGCCTAGAATCCCCCAGAGAGGGCTGGGGGCGTGGCTCAGTGGTAGAGCCCCTGCCTAGAATCCCCCAGAAAGGACTGGGGGCATGGCTCAGTGATAGAGCCCCTGCCTAGAATTTCCCAGGGAGGGGCTGGGGCGTGGTAGAGTACATGTACAAGGCCCTAGGTTCAATTCCCAATGCTTCAAAATAAGAAAAAAGGAAAGAAGGGAGGATAGAGGAAAGAAAGAGAAAAGATGGTAGAACATGGAGGCAGTATCATTAAGGCAAGTTTCCATCTTCAGATTCTAGTTCCCATCCAAGTCCCTGGATACAGCCAAAGACTCACAAACCTCAGCGCAGGGGAACCTGGCTTTATGAAGAAGAAAACCCGAGTCTGATTCTGGAGGCCATTAAGCTTCTCTTCAAACGAAAGCTTCGTATTTTTACAAAAATGCTAATTTTGTTTTTCAACACTGCCTGGAAGGGAAGCGCGGAGCCTCAAAGCCCTTGCCAGGCTGGAGGGGAGGAAGAGGGTCGAGAATGCGCCCGGCAGCGGGAGCCAGCTCCCTTGGCTGCGGATGACTCGGCAGACAGCGTGTTTTCCCCATCACCTGAGGCCCAGAGCCAATTTGTGCAAAAACAAGCTGTGGAGATAGGCGGGTGGGAGGAAGCGGGACCACACAGATAACAGGAGACAGCTGTGGGAGCCGCACTCAGGCCAAAGGCCGGGAGATTTTAATTAGAGCGGCAGAGAACCGAGCTACTGGGTGACACACCTGGCAGCCCTTCTGTTGGCTCAGGTAATGAGGCCCCCAGCCGAGGGCCCAACACATGCCACAAACACGCAATGCTTCCTAATTACCACGCTGCTTGGCCCCCAGGCTCAGTGATGCTTCCTCCTGGGGCACCCATCAAACACCTGGGAAGGAACTGGATGGAGCCCCAAGGGTCTCCACCTCCCTCCCAGAGCATCCCAGCGCTTCCGAGAGCCCTGGGAGCTGTATTTTGAGGATGCTGAGACTCTAGCCAAGTAGTAACTGTCCTGCTTCAGTGGGAGGGGTGAGGGTCTGCTTGGCCTCTGATGGAGACACTAAGCGGAAGGATGTCCTTGCTGCCAGCCTGGGAACTCTGCACAGAGGGGTCGTGAAGGGGCAGGGGGTGGGGAGGCGACATCCTGGCTCAACCCTCAACTTGGACACTTGATGCTGGTCCTGAAGCGAGGGGCAAGAGCCTTCCCTAGATTGGGCCCTGGAAAGCTCTTTTGGATAGAATGGCCTCTGGAGAACTTCCTTCTGAGCTTGGGTGTCTCAAAGACCACAGCAGCCTGCAAGGTAGCTGAGGCCCTGCACAGAGTCATGAATGACCTCCTGAAGTGGTCTTTGTGGTGACACCAGTGATTTCCTGAGTGCTGCGTCACAGCAGGGGACTGGCTGCCAGTGCATTTGGTAGCAGGGCCAGTCTCTGAGGAACAAAGAAGAGAAGATCTAGAGAGAAGCCCACTGATGGTTGCCACCCGGCCACCCAGCCAAAGGACTGAGAGAATAAATGGAAATGTCATAATGTTGATGGTAATTACGGTGACAAGTGACCGTGGCGGTGGTGATGCGGCTGGAGAGATGGTGGCTTAGCTGTTAAAGGTAAATACGGAAGCCGGGCACAGCGGTGCACACCTTTAATCTCAGCACTTGGTAATGTAAAAAGAGGCAGACAGATATCTGAGTTCGAGGCCAGCCTGGTCTACAGAGTTGATTCCAGGACAGGGACTACACAGAGAAACCCTGTCTCAAAAAAACAAAAACAAAAACAAAAACAAAAAACACAAAACAAAGAATAAATACTGCTGTTGTAGAAGGCAAGAGTTCTATACCCCAAACCCACATTGTGGGGCTCACAATAGCCTCTGACTCCAGCTCCTGAGGGTCCATTGCCTCTGGCTTCATAGGCACCTTCATGTATACATACCGACACTTACATAGATTCACTTTGTTGTTATTTTAAAATTAGAGATGCTGGTGATGATAACTGTGCTGATGTTAGCAATGGTGATGGCGAGGATGGTGGGGATGACGGTGATGGGGATGGTGGGGATGACAGAATGGTAGAATGGTGGGATGGTGGGGATGGTGAGGATGATGGGAATAGTGGGATGGTGGGGATGATGGGATGGTGGGGATGACGGTGATGGGGATGGTGGGGATGACAGAATGGTGGGATGGTGGGGATAATGGGATGGTGGGATGGTGGGGGATGGTAGGATGGTGGAGATGACGGTGATGGGGATTGTGGAGATGGTAGAGATGATGGGGATGGGGATGGTGGGGATGATGGGGATGAGGATGGTGGGGAGGTGGGGATGATGGGGATGGTGGGGATGACGGGGATGGTGAGGATGGTGGGGATTATGGGGATAATGGTGTATGTGAGAGCGTATGTGTGTGAGTGTGTAAAAGTGTATATGTGTCTGAGTGTGTGTGTGTGCACATGTGTGAGGACATAGCTGTATGCATGTGTATGGGTACCCACAGTGACTTCAAAGGCTGTTCCTCAGCTCCTGTCCCTCTTGTTTTCTATCTGACTTAGGGCTGACCAAGGAGGCTAGGCTGGCCAGCTGCCCCCCAAAGACGCTCATGTCTACCTCCCTCTGCTGGGATTACAATGTGTAATTACAGTGTGCCACTGCTCCCGCCTTTTTATGTGGATTCTAGGGATTGAACTTAGAAGCCCTTTAGTCACTGAGCCATCTCCCGAGTCCCATCATCCTCTTCTAAATAAATAAAAGGATTTAATTCAACATTGTCTTTCTCTGTTCCAAACAAGTGTCTTTGGTACAGCTTAGGAAAACTGCAAGAGAAATTGACAAGGGCAAAACTGCTCAGGACCTGGCAACAAGCTTGTCCTAAACCTCAATCTGAAGAGCGAGGCCATCAGAAAAGGAGGTGCGCTCACCCTGCAGGCAGAACCCACAGGGAAGGGCGGGCATTGCTCATGTCATTCCGCTAGGGAGAGAGGAGCCCCCAAGCCAGGGCCCAAAGCCTGAAGTCTTGGAACTCTGCTCCTGCCAAACCGCCTCAAGCCAGACAGAGCTGCAAAGCCTGGCTTCGAGAACACAGCGCAGGCAGTTCTGGAAGCAGCCCAGGGCGGCAGCATGTGAGAGATCAGAGATGAAGCCTCCCCGCCTGTTCCCTCAGGACTGCTTCCTGAGTCAGCTCCCTGGCCAGGAACCAAAGTATCCTGTGTACATAGGAAAAGTGAGTTTTCCTCTGTGGAAAACGTTAGACCTGAAGCAGACATACATGCCAGGCGTGAACCCTGGCTTCCCAGGCCAGCTTCTCAAAGAGGTGTCATTAACCTAGCTATCTGCCTCCTCGGCTTCATGGCTGGCTTGGCTGGGGGGGGGGGGGTGTCCCACAATTCCAGAGCATTATCAGTGACCTGCCTCTGCTATAAGTGATCAGACGAAGCAGAACTTACTGCCTTCAGTTATGACAGAGAGCAGGACTGAAGAAATCAGCCACGTGCCCACAGCATGCCCACAAAGGGTGAGTTTGGCCAGGTGTGGTGTCCCTTCCTACGACCCCAGCCATCAGGAAGCTGAGGCAGGAGGATATCAAGTCCAAGGCTTACCTGAGCTGCATAATGAGACCACGTCTCACAAAGGCAGAAGGGGGCTGGGCAGATTGTCCGGCAGATAAAGTGCGTACTGTGCAAGCACACGGACCTAAGTTTGAATCTCAGACCCCACAGTAATGCCTGGGTTCACACGGGGATACTGATAAGTCATTGAAGCCCCCCTCCTCAATGGAGAACCACAGTAGATGGCTGCTAAGAGGGGGAGATTCATCCTACCCTGGGGATGAGCCCCCTGACAGGTTATCTACTCCCACATGGACAACCCTAAACATATGTACCTATGAGTAATAGACGCTCGTGTGTGTGTGTGTGTGTGTGTGTGTGTGTGCGTGTGCGTGTGCGTGTGCGTGTGCGTGTGCGTGTGTGTGTGTGTGTGTGTGTGTGTGTGTGTGTATGCGCGCATGTGTAAAATAAATATGAAAGAAGCAATCATCAATGCCAGAGGGAACTAGGGAGGGAAAAGTTGGAGGGGAGAAAGGGGGGGAATGGTGTAAATAGAGTGTACTCACGTGTGAAATTCTAAAATAATAAAAATGAAATTTAAATTTCATTACATACTTGTAATTAGTCCTGTGGAGCATACAAAATGGATGCTCAGGCTCACTGGCTGCCCAGCCTAGACTGCTTGGTGATTTTTTTAGGCCAATGAAAGATCCTGCCTCAGGAAAACAAGGTAGATAGTGCCTGAGGATGATACCTTAAATTGACCTCTGACCTTTACAGGCACATAGACACACAGGCATGTGCACACATATACTTGCACATGCACAAGGATATGTCCCTATACATGCACAAAAAGAAGAAAGGAAGGAGACATCCTGTCTCTGTGGCAATTCCCCATGGGATAGGTAACTTCCCTTCTAAGGACAGAAGGGGGCTATAGAGGGGCCCATGAAGACCCATCCAGAGTCAAGCAAGGGTCCTGGGGTAGTCTCCAGTTATCTATCACCCCGAACCCCGCTCTCTGCACCTGCTGAGGTTTTCATCATGTGAATGTCACATTCATTCAAAGTCAGATCTCAAAGGACACTGTAAATGGATGCATAAACTCAGGTTAAAATCAGGTACAGCTGGAGAGACGGTGCTGTTAGTAAAAAGCTTGCCTCTCAAAAACACGAAGTCCAGAATTCAATCCCTAGCTCTTAAGTAAGAAGCTTGTAATGGTAGTGGATGCCGGAGGCAGAGACAGGTGGACCTCCAGGACCCCTAATCAGCAAGTTCCAAGTTCAGTAGGAACTGGGTTTCAAAGCACAGGATGGATGGTGCACACACACACACACACACACACATATGCACATGCATGTGGGCACACACACACATGCACAAATACATACACAAACACACACAGAGGTACAATCCTTCAGTCAACTGCTTTGCCAGAGCTGTCCCAAGCAAATACTGCTCCCAGCTGGACAAGGGAATCCTGTGACCGTCATGGCCAATTCCCATGAACTAGCACCAGAAGCTAGAATTGCTTTTCTCGACACTTCCAAGAACTCAGAATCAAGACGTGGAACCAAGATATGTAGACTGCCTCCTTCCAAAGCACTAGGAGAAGCCCTTCCTGTGTCTCCATTTTCTGTGATACTAGGCATCCCCATCTGGTCACCCCAGCATCCATGTCCACTTCTGTGGCAGATAGACCCTGCATGCATGCCAATTGTTCCTCACCTCCTCCTCACAAGGACACACAAGCCACTTAGAGTCACCTAGAAAATCCAAGGCCATACCCACCCACACCCTCAAGTGTGGCAGAAAACAGTCCTCAGAGCCTAACAGGAACCATCTTTATCACTGTCTTAAGAATTTTCCTGCTGTGAACAGACACCATGACCAAGGCAACTCTTTTTTGTTTGTTTGTTTGGTTGTTTGGTTGGTTGGTTGGTTGGTTGGTTGGTTTGGTTTTTCAAGACAGGGTTTCTCTGTGTAGCCCTGGCTGTCCTGGAACTCACTCTGTAGACCAGTCTGGCCTCAAACTCAGAAATTTGCCTGCCTCTGCCTCCAAAGTGCTGGAATTAAAGGCATGCGCCACCACTGCCCAGCCCTAAGGCAACTCTTATAAAGACATTTATTTGGGGCTGGCTGACAGGTTCAGAGGTTCAGTCCATTATCATCAAGACAGGAATATGGCAGCATCCAGGCAGGTATGGTGCAGGAGGAGCTGAGAGTTCTACGTCTTCATCTCAAGGCTGCTAGCAGAATACTCACTTCCAGGCTGCTAGGACTAGGGTCTTAAAGACCACACCCACAGTGACACACCTATTCCAACTATTCCAAATAGTGCCACTCCCTGGGTCAAGTTATACAAACCATCTCATTCACCTTGTCTGTGTCTGTTTGCAAGTGTCTGTCATGATCTTGCCTGTGGACTGACAATGTTCCTTTGAGAAAGAGAGAATGGTGAGAGTTGCTAAATCCTCATCCCTTGTTCCAGTTGTACCTCCTGGCCATCTGTGTATGGTTTGCCCTCGTTGTGTGATGTCTGGGTTATCAGGGAATGACAGGATAGATATAGATAAGGTTAACTGAGGGGGCTCTGTAGCCCACTAAGCTCACTGAATCCTCAGGGGAACTTTGGTGGCACTGAACTTTGTTACTGGAACTTATTTTGTTTTCCAAAAAATATTTATTTATTTTATGTAGATGAGTACAATGTAGCTGTCTTCAGACAGGGTTGTAATGTCCCATTACAGATGGTTGTGAGCCACCATGTGGTTGCTGGGAATTGAACTCGGGACCTCTGGAGGAGCAGTCCGTGCTCTTAACCGCTGAACCATCTCTCCAGCCCTTGTTTTGTTTTCTAGGGGCTAGGTTTCTCTGTGTAGCCCTGACTGTCCTAAAACTTGATCTGTAGACCAGGCTGGCCTTGAACTCAACAGAGATTCACCTGCCTCTGCCTCCTGAGTGCTGGGATTGAAGGTGTGTATCACCACAGCCCAGCTGTCACAGAGGGGTTAGGTAGTGCTTACATCTCCTAAGGGAAGGACTCTCCCCATACCAAGTTAATCACATCTGCTGTCCTTCTGAGCCATACGAAGGAGCACATTCTCAGGTGTCATGCATTTCTCAGGTCCCAGTATTGGCTCATGAGTACCTGCCAAACCAAGGCAGGGCTACACTGGCTGTTTTGCTAATTACCGCTATCAAATCATTGACAGAAGTAACCTAAAGAAGCTATTCATTCCAGCTCACAGTCCAAGGGAGCCTGCTTCTCGTGGCAAGAAAGACAGAGTGGCCTGGGTGGATCTATGCACGGTGGTGGGGGTTTATGGTAAATGATGCTTACATGTGGATAGATCAGAGAGCAGAGAACATGAACCAGAAGTGGGGTGATAATACAAACCCCCAAAGCCCACCCTCAGAGAGGCAATCACGCCTCAGGTCTCACAGCTTCTACAGAGCTCCACAATAACAACCCCAGCTGAGGATCAAGAGTTCAAATACATGAGGACTGGCAAGATGGTTCGGCAGTAAAGGTGACCCTGCCGCCATGCTTGGGGACTTGAGTTCAGCTCCCGGAACTCACACAGTAGAAGGAAAGAAACAATTCCTGAAAGTTTTACTCTTACTCAAATGTGTATAATGTGTGTGCACGCGCTTGTGCACACACACACATACACACACAAATAAATAAAACATACATAACATACATACATACATACATATATACATACATACATATGAAACTGAAGAAAATGCAAACCAAAGTTGGGACACATGAACTTGTAGGAAGCATTTCACATTCAAATGCTAGTGAAGCACCCTGTGTTGGGTGATGTAAGACAAAAACATACAGGGCTGAAGAAATGATTCAGCAGTTGAGAACACTGACTGCTCTTCAAAAGGACCCGGGTTCAATCTCAGCACACACATGGCAGCTCATTTGAGGCAGGGTCTCATGTCATCCTGACTGACTTTGGACTAGCTCTGCAGCTGAAAGTATCCCTTGAACTTCTGATCCCCCTGCCTCCACCTTCAAGTGTTGTGACTACAGGTGTCTACCACCATGCCTGGTTTGTGTGAAATTTTCAACAACAAGCACTTTATTCACTAATCCATCTTGAGACAGTGTCTTACTTATGTAGCTCTAGATTGCCTTGAATTTGTAGCAGTGCTCCTGCCTCAGCCTGCCTGAGGGTTAAGATTATAGGCATACATCTCCACACTCAGATAAAACTTTCTGGTTTTTCTAATTATTTTATACAATGAACGTCCCAAACCTAGTGCCGGACCCTTCCTGCCTCACAGGTTTCTCTCCCTGAAGTAATGACTTCCTTCCCATTCTGCTTCTCTTAGAAGAAGGCACAGACGGCCCAGGCATATGAACGCTGTTGAAATATTCAGCAACACGATCAACGCAAAAGGCAGTCAGTCCACTACTCTGCCTTTCAACAAGCTTGAGAATACGGAAGCTGTGATTCTAGACCCCATAGCTGAGAGACCGGAGGACCAGGGACACAGCTCTCCCCGAGGACCAGGGACACAGCTCCGGCACTGGTCCAGAGGGGTACACAGGTCTGTACTGTGGATTGCCCACGAGCCCACAGACAGAAAAGCCAGCATCCCCCTGACTCCCCACACGGTTCAGCCAGGAGAGGCCGTGTAAGCCCCAGTGCCTACCTCCTCTCGTTGTCATCCAGGTGAGAAAAGAGCACATTCTTGGAAATGGCCTTGGCCAGCGCAGTCATGGTCTTATAATCCTTGGGAATGACCTGTGGAAGAGACAAGGCTAGCTCTTAGCCCTACGGACAGAGCTAGCTCCCCCAAGCTACTGCTAGAAACTAAACCATCCAGCCTGGAGCCACTCTCCTGCTGTCCCCATGGCACTAGCATCAGGCCATGCTATAAAAAATAGCAGGAAACGCCATGTATACCTTAAGTTAGTTTTTTTAAATTAGATTTATTGATTGATTGAGGTAGGATTCGTCTAGCATAGTGTTCAGACAGGTCAGAGATCAACCTTCAGGAAGCAGTTCTCGCTTTCTACTAAATGAGTTCTAGGTACCCAATCCAAGTCCTTGGGTTTGGAAGCAAGCATGTTTACCTGCTGAGCCATCTTTCCAGCCCACCTTTAGACATTTTTTTTAAATAAATAAAAAGCAAGAAAGCTAGAGAACTCCACAAAGAGGCTTAGGCACCATCTAGTAGAGAGTTTGGAACTGTTTGGGGCCTATGGGTCTTTGGAGCTTCAAAGCCACCTAGAAAGTGCCAGAAGACAGCCAGAACCTATTGCCTTTTTTTTTTTTTAAACTCTCATTGAATTTGTAGAAAGATGATAAGCAGTTGTTGAAAGATTAGAGGGCTGGAGTTGTGGCTCAGTGGTAGAACCCCTGCCTAGAATCCCCCAGTGAGGGGCTGGGGGCGTGGCTGAGTGGTAGAGCATCTGCTTAGAATCCCCCAGTGAGGGTCTGGGGTGTGGCTCAGTGGTAGAGCATCTGCCTAACATGGGTAAGTCTCTGGATTTGATGGCCAATATTGGAAACATAAAATAGCATCTTAAGGACATTCACTTATAACTATCCCCAAGGCAGTAGGGACACAGTATGAGTGGGAAAAAGAGGTCAAGGGGCAAGTCTGTACCACCAAGGGTCAGGAATCCAGGAGAGGTGTCCAGTGTCTAACAGCCGCCTGAGCAGTGACATACACTGCGAACCCAGGACCTATTTCACAGGAGCTTCAGGTCCTGTCTGGGTAAAATGGAGAAACCCTGAGTAGGGATGGAAAGTGCAAAGATTTCCTCATGCTACAACTGCAGGGAGGCTTACTAGGTCATGGAAGATCTCCATCTGGATATCCCTGGTTGCCCGGCTTTAGGCAACCTCATGACCTCAGAGCCTGTGCACTCACCCAGCCCTTACAGAAATACCCCTAGGAAACTGGACTGAGGTTCTTTCAAAAGCTAGTCAAATTCTAGCAGACTCTACAGGAGAATTGTAAACATGGCACCTGTACTCATATCCCTCACACTGGCATCTTACATCAATGAGGCATATTTGTCACAGTTTTCGTCTGCTTTTGTTTAGATTTATGGTACTAGGTATAAAACTCTGGGAATCACACATGGTAAAGAGGTGCTCTACCACTGAGCCACACCCCAGCCCCTCACTGGAGGATTCTAGGCAGGGCTCTACCACTGAGCCATACCCAAGTCCCTCACTGGGGGATTCTAGGCAGGGGCTCTACCACTGAGCCACGCCCCCAGCCCCTCCCTGGGGGATTCTAGGCAGGGGCTCTACCACTGAGCCATGCCCCTAGCCCCTCCCTGGGGGATTCTAGGCAGGGGCTCTACCACTGAGCCATGCCCCTAGCCCCTCCCTGGGGGATTCTAGGCAGGGGCTCTACCACTGAGTCACACCCCAGCCCCTCCCTGGGGGATTCTAGGCAGGGGCTCTACCACTGAGCCACGCCCCAGCCCCTCACTGGGGGATTCTAGGCAGGCGCTCTACCACTGAGCCACGCCCCTAGCCCCTCCCTGGGGGATTCTAGGCAGGGGCTCTACCACTGAGCCACACCCAAGTCCCTCACTGAGGGATTCTAGGCATGTGCTCTACCACTGAGCCACGCCCCTAGCCCCTCCCTGGGGAATTCTAGGCAGGGGCTCTACCACTGAGCCACGCCCCTAGCCCCCTCACTGGGGATTCTCTGCAAACACTCTGCACTGCTATATGACCCTTACCCACTGAGCTTTGAGAGCCTACTGGATCCATGATGGCTAAGCACCATCCATGTTTTAATGTGATCCCTTTAGCTTTCCTGTATGATCTGTCCCAGGATGTTGTCAGGTGACATTCAGTGTCCTACCACTTTGGTCTCCTCCAACCTGTCACATGTCTCACAGTTCCCTTCTCTTGACACTAGGCTCCACAAGCACTCTGTGCACACAGCCCCTCACTTTGGCACTGTCTGAAGCTTTGCACAAAGTTACACTGGAGCTCTAGGGATGAAGAAGACCGTGGAGGGGAAGTGCTCTGAGGAGTTTGTTTGTTTTGATCTTGCTATGTAGCCCAGGCTGGCCTGGATCATAGGCATACATCACCATACCCAGCAGCTTCCTAACTGACTTTACCATAACGCCAATATTAGATTTTATCATCTTCTCATATATGGTATGAAATCCAGAAGAAGGCGGCCGTGGGTATTTAGAGGCTGCTGTGTTTCTGGTTTTCAAGATGAGAAACATGAATGACCAACGCCACCTAGCTGGGCCCACAAAAGTGGCTAAGATGGTGCAGCAGGCTGAGCTGTGCCTCCCAGGTTCCTGTGTGGAATCCCTGAAGCATCCTTGTGGATAGATTGCAGACCAGGCATATGCAAGTGGCTGGGTTACTGACGTGTAAGGACGGAGTACAGGTTTCATAGCTTAGTGCCCTTAACAGAGACTAGAAGACATGAAGTAGGACAGAACCGCAGCCTCTTGTCCTGAAGAACCCCATCCCTCTTCTCCCCCAAACCTGTCCAACTCCCAGAACTATAGGCAGCTGCATTTGAGCCACACTAAACCCTGTTTGTCTCATGGTGCCAGATACTATGGTGACAATAATCCCACCCATAACCAAGTCTCCTATTCCACATGGCGGCCCATGCTCTGGCCAGATATAGGGAATGGAATCCCCAGGACTGACAGGGATATCCGGGTGTGTGTGGCCATGTGCTGGGATTCTTTACCTTCCTCACATAGGAGACGGCATCTTCTTCAGTGTAGACTTCAGCGCTCACACCGCCCCGCCGGCGACGCGCCTTTACCACAGGATTTGGAGGTGTTGGGGAGATTTCCTCATCATGAGAATCACACTGTGAGTTTGACTTCTGCCGAGCCAGGATCTGCCTGTTTTCCTCCTGTGAGAGAAGAAGAGGAGAGTAAGAAACTAGCTGTCACCTGAGTCTGATGGCTGAGTATTCCGGGTACTCAGGAGACTGAGGCAGGAGGATCAAAAAATCCAAGGCCAGCCTGAAAGTGAGACCCTTGTCTTAAAAGTCAGAAGAGCAGGAGATATAGTTCAGTGGTGGAGCCCCTGCCTAGAATCCCCCAGTGAGGGGCTGGGGGTGTGGCTCAGTGGTAGAACCCCTGCCTAGAATCCCCCAGTGAGGGGCTGGGGCGTGGCTCAGTGGTAGAGCCCTGCCTAGAATCCCCCAGGGAGGGACTGGGGGCGTGGCTCAGTGGTAGAGCCCTGCCTAGAATCCCCCAGGGAGGGACTGGGGGCGTAGCTCAGTAGTAGAACCCCTGCCTAGAATCCCCCAGGGAGGGACTGGGGGCGTGGCTCAGTAGTAGAGCCCCTGCCTAGAATCCCCCAGGGAGGGGCTGGGGGCGTGGCTCAGTGGTAGGGTTCTGGTTTAGATTCCCCCAGTGAGGGGTGGAGCCATAGTTCTGTGTGAGACTGCTGACTTAGCATGTCTGAGGCCCTGTACCAGTACCTCCAAGACAAGAAAAGACAAGACCATACCAGAAAGCAACTGTCAAAGCATAACCTAGCCTGAGAGCCCTGTACGTAGAGACAGAATCCCCAGGGTCTTCAGAATGAAACAAGGGACTTACAGTTCACCTCAAAAGCTCTTGATCATCATCATCATCCCTGGAGGACCCTCCTCCCTCAGAGACCATTGATGTCTCCTCTCTTACATCTCCTGGTGGTGAAAACCATCACTTCATGGACAGCTTTGGAGGTTCCCCTATCTCTCTACCGTCCCTCCAAACAATGGCCCCTTTCCTGCCAGGCCCTGGGTATCTCCCCATTCCCTTGCTCACAACTGGGCAACTCTGCCAACAATGACTCTCACTCCAGACCCTCTTCTCTATATTTCTGTATTGAAAAAGTCTGTTTATAAGCCCAATCCTGGTGCCTGATGCCAACCTCTCATACTCTGAGGCCACCACTGAATAGATGCCTAACACCCAGTGGAGGGCGGGGCTCGCCCCACCCTGTAGCATGGTCTTCAGCCCACAGTTAACAGGACCCCTCTGCGCTTCCTTGCTTAGCTCCTATGATATGACTATTCATTGCTCCCTCTGACGGTTGTTCTCCCCGGGAGAACCGAATGGCAAGGTGTCCTCCACTCTTCTTAGAAAGGGCTGTGGTCATTGCGCAACACATAGCTTCACCTCCCATCCTCCATCAACTGGAAAGAGCAAATGGAACTTTCTAGAAACGAAGAGTTTATAAGGTTTTTTTTCTGATTTGTTTTTTGTTGTTGGTTTTTTGTTTGTTTTTTTTTTTTGTCTTGTTGTTTTTGCTTTGTTTGATCATCTTTTTGAAGTGGTAACAGTACATCTCAGGGCTCGACACATGCTAAGTAAGCTCTCTGCTACTAGAATCCCCCAGTGAGGGGCTAGGGGCGTGGCTCAGTGGTAGAGCCCCTGCTTAGAATCCCCCAGGGAGGGGCTGGGGGCGTGGCTCAGTGGTAGAGCCCCTGCCTAGAATCCCCCAGTGAGGGTCTGGGGGCATGGCTCAGGGGTACAGCCCCTGCCTAGAATCCCCCAGTGAGGGCCTGGGGGCATGGCTCAGTGGTAGAGCCCCTGCCTAGAATCCCCCAGTGAGGGGCTGGGGGCGTGGCTCAGTGGTAGAGCCCCTGCCTAGAATCCCCCAGTGAGGGGCTGGGGGCCTGGCTCAGTGGTAGAGCCCCTGCCTAGAATCCCCCAGTGAGGGGCTGGGGGCATGACTCAGTGGTAGAGCCTCTGCCTAGAATCCCCCAGGGAGGGGGCTGGGGGCATGACTCAGTGGTAGAGCCCCTGAGCACTGAGTCATGCTCTAGCCTTTCACTGGGGGATTCTAGGCAGGTGTCGAACCTCAGAGCCATGCCTTTAGGCCTGTGTTTGCTTTTATATTGAGACAGGGTCTCACTACATTGTCTACTCTGGTCTTGAACTCATAATCCTCCAGCCTCAGCCCCAGGAATAGCTAGAGTTACTTTCCATCCTCCTCCCCACAACCCTCATGACTCCTCTCGGCTCTTGGGAAAGCCCCAACCCAGAGCCCTTCCTGTACCATCAATATGATGTAGTCTTCTACCTGGTTGGAGGTTCATGGATTCTCCCCCAGCGGTGGGTGTGTGGAGATTAGATGGACTGGCTGCTTTCCCACCGATGCTTTCTAATAGCCCCCAGAGAGAACCCACCCAGTGCAAGAGTGACACCTTGACTCCTAGATACCTGTCTTCAGGTGCACGGTATGTGGGATCCTAGAAAATGATTGCAGTGTCAGGCAGAGCCAAGGCTGGGTCCCTTACTGTGAATCTCCTGAATCTCCTGCCACGGCTTTAAAAAAGAAAAAGGCCTTTCAAACACGCAGTCAGAAGAAAGAGGTGTGTGAAAACCCAGTGTGCCTTAGCTTCCTGCTGGCTATGAGGTCTGTAACAACCCAGGCTGTCCCAAGGACCTGTGAAAAATGAGAGCCAGGGCTAAGGGTGTGGTTCAGATAGGATGTGTGCTGTCAGAAGACCCTGGGTCCTATCCCTGGCACCATAGAAAGCAGAGCGCCTGTAATCCCGGTACTCAGGAGGATCAGGAGTTTCAATGACAGCCTCTACTATATAGCAAACTCAGAGCCAGCCTGAGATAGATGAGAAATCCCATCTAAGACAAAAAACGGTGAGCCGGGCGTGGTGGCGCACACCTGTAATCCCAGCACTTGGGAGGCAGAGGCAGGCGGATTTCTGAGTTCGAGGCCACCCTGGTCTACAGAGTGAGTTCCAGGACAGCCAGGGCCACACAGAGAAACACTGTCTTGAAAAACCAAAAAAAAAAAAAAAAAAAAAAAAAAAAAAAAAAATTGGTCCTACTGTGAAAAATTCTGCTGACTGTCAGCTGACCTTTGTCCTGGGCGTAGGAATCACAGCATAGGAGACCTTGTCAAGCAGACTTGAGCAGGTATGGCTCCACAGGAGATGCCAGGTGTCAGCAAAGGCCCACCAGCATTGTCTAGAACTCCCAGCCTCCTCGTGCTGACATGTGACAGCTAGGGCCCACTCCTCACAGAAGTAGGTGCAACAGCCTGCCTGTGGCTCTAACCAAAGAGCCCACATCTGCACACATCAGCATGGCCAGGAAAGGGAGCCCATCACCCACCACAGTGTCTCATCGCAGTGACTGGCTGAATCTCAATGTTTCAAATCAGCGGAGCCTGAACACCCAGCCAGGGAACCACAAAGAATGCTCAGTGCAGTTCTACAAAGCTGTTTAAAAATATCTTTTATAGAATTTCCCGCAAGAAGACAGCAGGTGGGTGAGGCTCCACCCCTCCCTCCAGACACTCCACTCTAACGATAGTACATTAAATATGCACATATATAAATCCACAACGCCAAGGAGAATGGGAGAGATGCCATCAAAAAGCTTTAGAAGATTCCTGGAAAAAGGACAGGCAACCCAGAAGTGGGACCCAGGACAGACACGGGTTTCCCTAGCTTCAGGAAAGAAGTGGAGCGCCCTGCAGAATCCCCGGAACACAGTGGCGCCCGGAGCAGACCCCAGATGAGGAAGGCTGAACCAAAAGCCAACCCCTGGCTCCACAGGCCCTCATTGCTTCCCTTGGCTTAGCTTTCATTATGGAAATGTTCGAGGATGATACAAAATTATATGACTCACCAAACACGCAGAACACAGACCCACCCAAGATCAAAGGAGACCCACTCCTCCACTCCCTCCTTAGTCACGCACGCATGAGGAGAACATAAGATGCTACCACATAACCTGAAAAAGCAACCATGTCATCAGGAAAAACGAAGTTCTGCCTGCCAGTTTGTGGACATAAATAGCATTGAAGTAAACGATGTATTCCAGAAAGGATGTCTCCACAGTCACGTACCTCAAAGCCAGGCTTCGTGAGGGAGGATGCTGATTTATTCAGTGTGATGATTTATATTAAAAGCTATCAAACAACACAACTCTAGCGGGTGTCCCTTCAGTGCTCGTGAGAGCCCTGCTCTGCACGAACCCAGATCCTCATCTCCCCCTCTATGCTGGAAGGTAGAGGCACAAATTGGGGAAAACCCCAGGTAATGTTGGGTATGGTAGAAAATACCTGGGCGTCCTCCCAGCACTGGGGACGCTAAGGTAGAAACATCATGACTTTGAGGTCAACCAGAGTTACACGGCAAGACCCTATCTCAGAGCAAACGATCGAGTTAGGAATGGATGTCAGTAGAGTGTTCGCTTGGCATGTATAAAAACCTGGCTTTGATTCCCCAGCAGCCTCGTAAACAGAGAACAGCAGGACACACCTATAATCCAAGCCATCCAGAGGGTCTGTTCTACATGGTGAGTTCTAGAACAGCCAGGGGTATGTAGTGAAACACTGTCTCAGAATCAAAAATGAATAGCAAGATAAAGAAAAGAAAAGAAAAATGCACAGGTATAGACAGGGGCTCCAAGAATGAGTTGTATTCTTGAAGGAAACATCTGTATTACCAGACACTCCAGCTCTCCCACATCCACCTCATTCTGCCACAGGGCTCCCTGAGGACCCACCCATGCCCAGAAGAGGAGGACTGGACCCCATCCCATGCCTGCCCCACACTCTGGAACACACATGGTCTGTGGACCTATCACACACCAGGCTTGGTGAGCTTGTGTCCCACTCCAATCTTGGGGTTGAGCTGCAGGGGGGGAGGAGGTCCTGTTGCCTTGACAACCAACCTCAGCATCTCCAGATGGCTACTGTTCTCTTATATCTCTCCCCACTGCCAGCACCAGAACAGATGAACAGTTGGTCCTGGAAATACCTTGTATGCTCAGAGAGGTCATTGCTGGGTTGTGATGTACATGTGGAGGTCAGAGGTCAACCCAAACTCTTGCTCACAGGTGCTGTTCACTGGATTGTTTTGTTTTATTTTGTTTTGTTTTGAGATGGTGTCTCTCCCAGGCCTGGAACTCAGCAAGTGTGCTAGGGGCTGCCCAGAAAACCTAGCTGCCTAAGCCTCCTCTGTGCTGATTTGAAAGGGCCCACTACCTTGCCTAGCTTCTTTTAAATATGCACATATATATTTATAGATATTTATATAGATATTTATATAGAGATACATATATATTCAAATACATAAATATTTTAATATAAATATGTTTAAACATACAAATATATTTAAATAAATATATGTAGATATATTTAAACACGTGAATATAAATATATTTAAATACATAAGTATATAAATATATCTTTAAATACATGAATATATGAGTATAAATATATACTTCAATACATAAGTATATACATATACACACAGAAGAGAGAGAGAGAGAGAGACTGGGTATTGATCCCAAGTCCTCATATTTACAAGCATTTTTATCAACTGAGTTAAAAACTCTCCAGCCCTATTACTGGTTTTTGTTGTTTGTTTTAGTTTTGTTTGTTTGTTTGTTTGTTTCTTTGAGATGGGGTCTCATACAGCCCAGGCTGGCCTCAAACTTACTATCAACTTCAGGTTGGTCTTGAACCCCTGGATGTTCTAGAATGCTGGAATGACTGATGTGTGCTACACACCCAGTTTATTTGAGCAGTCAGAAGTTGTGCATAGTGAGCCACTGCCCCAGAGACCACCATTCACTTTCACAGGCCATTCCTACCTGGACCAGGACTCTAGCTAGAAGTGATTGAAAACAATAGTTGCAAATGATATAAATACAGTGTTCAGGTATGAACTTCTCAAAAAGTTAAAAATTTAAATGGAAAAAAAAAAACAACTTGGGGTTGGATGACACATCAGCCACACGAGCATGGGATCGGAGTTTGGGTCCCCAACACCCAGATAAAAAAGCTGATGTGGTCAGGTGTTTGTATTCTTGGTTCCTGGAAGGCTGATAAACAGATCTTGTAAGTGTCTACCTAGAAAAGTCTAATCACCACCGAGCTCCAGGTTAAGAGAGGCCCTGTCTCAAAAAAATAAAAAAATAAATAAATAAATAAAAAAAAAAAAAACCCTGGACATTGACTTCTGATATGTGCATATGCACACACGCACACACGTGCATATATGCACACATACACACACACACACACACACAGCATTCACTCACACACATAGGCACACACATGCACAAATTCCAGCACAGTTAACATTTGCTATGACAGATGCCAACCAGTAGACAATATTCTTTACATATATATCTATTTTGGGTTAAAATGGCAATGAACCAGATTTGGAACCTGAGTCTCTATAAAGCACAGACTCATTTCATCTCCCAGACATAGTGGGGAATCTCCCACACAAGACTGACCCCTTCCCTTATGGTACAGATGCCCTTCCCTCCCATGACCCATGAGCTGCTAGTCCTGACAGTCCCTAAGGACCCACCCTGTGACTTCACTTAGGTTCCTCGGCAACCCTTTGATGGTAACAGCATAAAACCTCACCAAAATAATGTATTTAACTACTGTAAAGATGGGGACAGGCAACCCTTATTTGAGAAGCCCTCACCCACTCTCTGGGTGGGTTGTAATATTAACCCAGGTGTCTGTCTTTCTAGGAACTTAAAATCTATGTTTAAAATAATGTCCCTTAGTGCCAGCCTGCCTAATGACCAGAGTGTGACGCCAGGAGATACAAGATGGAAGAAAAGAACCGAACTCAAGTTGTACTCTGACGTCTCCTGTGTAAGTCAAAATCTACCCCCAATAAATTAATTATCAATTAATTAATTAATGTAATTTTAAATATTTAAAATTATTTTATGTGTATGCGTGTTTTCCCTGCATGAATGTCTGTGCACCATATGTGCCTGGTGCTCACAGAAGTCAGAAGAAGGCAGCAGACATGGAACTGGAGTCACGGACGGTTTGTGAACCAGGGTTCTCTCAAAGAGCAGCTGGGACTCTTAGCCACTGAGGGTCCCTCCAGCTCCAATGACAGTGTGTGCGTGTTAAGAAACCTCACCTCTGCTTCACACTAGCCCATCCTGATGTTGTCTTTGGCTGTGAGGCCATGGTTCTGATTTCATCAAAATTTAGGTCTCAAAAAGATAAGAGAAAATCCTCTATCTGCTACGGGCCACAGTGTGGAGCTACGCCTCTATCCCTGCCTTTTGATGGCAGATTTCCCTTTTCCAGAAACTTCCTACCAATGAAATCACCCATACATGGTCTCCCGTGCCTGGTTTCTTTCACTAAGCTTCCTGTTTCCAGTCTTGTTCCTGATCGTGGCTGAGTCCTAATTCATTATAGCCTATCAGAGCTTTCCTCTCTTCCTGGCTGACTAATATTCCACTGGATGGGGATACCACACTTGGTTTAGCCCTTTGTCTACTGGTGCATCTGAGCTGCTGTGAATCCTGCTGCAGCAAGCATTCACGTGCAGATGGGCCTGAATACCTATCTTCAGAACTTAGGGGTGTTTGCTCAGACGCGGAGTTGCAGAGTTGTGCAATAAGGAAGGTTCCGCTTTTTAAAATTAGATTTATTTGTGGGGAGATGAGTATGAATGCTGAGGCATATGTATGTGAAGGTCAGAGGACAAGTTGTTGGCGTTAGCTCTCTCCTTACATCCTGGGGATCAAACTCAGGTCGACAGGCTTGGCAGCAATCACCCTTACCCATAGAATGATCCCAACAACTCCAATATTCTACTGTTTGAGGTACAGCTGGCTGGACTCTTCTACATGCGAGTTATACCATTTTACATCAATAACATTGTGAGGTTTCAATTCCCCCACACTGCCATCAACATGCTCTCGCTCTCTCTCTCTCTCTCTCTCTCTCTCTCTCTCTCTCTCCATCCCCCACCCCGACCCTGTTTTGTTAAGGTTTTTTTGTTGTTGTTGTTTTTGTTTATTTGTTTGTTTGTGGGTTTTTTGACTTTTGGTTTTTGATTTGTTTGTTTTTGAGACAGGGTTTGCCTGTGTAGCCCTGGCTGCCCCAGAACTTGCTCTGTAGACCAGGCTGGCCTCCTACTCAGAGCTACTCCCACCTCTGCCTCCTGATTGATGAGATTACGGGTCTGAGCCACCACCACCCTGATCGATATCTTATTTTCTGTTATTTTGTTTTTAATACGGTCAACAGGAATGGCCTTTGGACATCTCAACCTTGTGAGAACAGTAAGAACTCAGATGTTGGAATGACCTGAACTAGGGACAGAAGGTCCTGTCTGGACAAGGACCCCAGGATCCCGTAGAACTGTCCCCAAAGGGACAAACCTGCTGCTACCTGGAGCTAATCCTAGTGCCAGGCAACTCCCATGAATGTCTAATGGCCCATCTCAGAGCCACCACCAGAAGGAGATTCTGTATCATTCTTTCATTCCTCTCCCTACTTCTAAAGCATGCTTATTTAAATGACTTATGACCTTGAGACAAACAAAATGACCCAAGTCTATCTATGGGTTTTGGCTAGGAGTAGGGTACTATTAAATGGTATTAAAAAACAGTTCTTGCCTGGGCAGCGGTAGCTCACACCTTTAATTCCAGCCCTGGGGGGGTGGGGGAGGACAGAGGTAGGCAGATAGATCTCTGTGAGCCCGCCTTGTCTACAGAGTGAGTTCCAGGACAGCCAGGGCTACACAAAGAAACCCTGTCTTGAAAAACAAACAAAAACAAAGCACAACAAAATCCCAGTTCTCATGGGTCAGCAAGATGGATTAGTGCAGGAAGGGGCTTGCCACCAATCTGACCACCTGAGTTCCGTCCCTGGTACCTACATCTTTGAAGGAGAGAACTGACTCCTGACTCCTGCAAATTGTCCTCTAACTACAAAAGCAGAATGTGTGAAACTCTCAACTGTGCTGCCATCTTTCCTTGGCTACTTTGTGTTTGTGTCATCTGTAGCGAGGACTAAACCCAGGGCCAGTGCTGGCTGACACGTACTCTGCTACAGAGTTACATCCCTAGCCAGGTGCTCACTTTCTGCCTTTGTCCGTGCTACAACGGACAGAGGCAGCTACAGAATGGGAGCAATGGGACAAGTGGTTCCAGGGACAGTGGCAGCAAGGGATGTCTGAAAAGCTTCCAGGAACCTGGGGCAGATATCAGGAACTGCAGGCTCCAGTCACAGGGAGAACACCAAGGGGTCACCAAGACTCAGGGGCTGAGGGTCCTGTCACCCAGGACCCAAGAGTTTTTAACACTCACATCCAAGGCCAGTTCAGAAGCAGAGACGCCAGCCGATGCTGCCCTTGGCTGCTACTGCCCCTGTGGCTGCAACTGCTGGGGAAAGGAGGTTTACAATAGTGGGTGGGTTAGAACCCAGAGCAGAGAGCCGCCAAGCATGAGTGCCTAAAGCCACAAGCCTGTGGCTTCTAAATCCAGGAGCAGTTTATCCCTGCACTCAGTGCCATTTGGCCTTTGGGTACTCACGTATCCACAGTTCCTAACTAGGTAGACCAGGACTCCGGCCAACACATTGTACCGGCATCTGTGTTTTACGCTGTTAAGCATAAGCCTCACACTGTCTCAGAAACACGGTGTCAGGCCACTACAAACAACACCAGAAAGTGAATGAATGAATGAATGAATGAACAAAAAGGCAGCATCTTATATCATATAAGCCTCACAATGTAAGCTTCCACTCAGCCACCCAGCTACGCTGTGATGAGAAGGATCAGGAATGAAGATGCAGGGGTCACAGTGGCCCCCCTGAAAGCCCTTCCAGGATCAGTAAGAATTCAAAAAAGTGTCACCCTGAATCAAGACATGGGTGGCAATGGGTAAGTCATAATGGCCTTGGCTATGGGATGGGGTCAGGATGAAATTCTGGTCTCACGAGTCCTTAGAAGTAGGACTGTGTTGAGACAAATCACCTCTCCCAGACCCATGGCTGATTGGAAACATCCAGATGTTCATGGGTCACCCTGTGCCTATCAGTGGCTCCTCTTACGGGAGACAGTGTGGCTCTGCTCCCTATATCCTCCCCTGAAGACTGTAAATAACACTCACACACACCATCATAAAGATAAGCCACCTCTCTTACATTACCAGGGCCTCAACCCTCTAGTTGACACCACTGGTCCTGGCAAAGAATGTTTTTCCATCTCAACAGACAGGGGTCAAGTTGAGTAGGATACAGGTGTTCCAAAACATCAAAGCCATGGGTTTCTGAAGTCATCAGGGGAAAGCAGGGCGGGGCTGTGTGCTAGGCTATCTCTCCTAGCCTTGTCTCCTGCTTTCCCTCTGGCCAGTGCCAGCATATCCCCCACCCCTCTGGCACCTCCCCTTTGGAATTCGGAACCTCCTCTGACCTTTCAGACCCCCCCCCCTCCCTTCACACACACACACACACACACACACACACACACTTCCTGTCTCCTGTTTTTACTCTAAAGCAGGACAGTCAAGGTCAAGGGTCAGGACAGGCTTTCCCAGCCAAAGGAATTTTCCTAACAAGTGTGGGAACAAGTTTCCAGAAAGCTGCTTCAGAATGTGTCCAGTAATGAAGCGAGGGGGGGAGGGCTGTCCCCATCCTGCTCCCCTGGGGACCAGTCAACTTCCTGGGCTCTGAATGGTGTTCTCCAACTCAACTGACCACAGTTTTCCTACACACCCGGGACGAAAGCCACAGGCACCAAGGAGAAGCCAACATGGGGCGGGGCTGGACTCAACAGAGGTTTGACCCCTCTGAAGGAACTCAGCATACCACTGGAGGACAGACAGAATTCCTCAGTCTCACCAGCTTCAGCTGTCTATTTTCCTGGCCTGGAGAACAAGATGCAGGAGGGTCAGGGAGAGGCCATTTCTGAGGAGACGTCTCCCAACTGGGACACAAGAGCACCCATCTGGGACAGGGAGAGCTTGGGGAGCCATTTGTGGGCAAGGCCCCAGAGGAGTATCCCTCTGTACTCTGAAGCTCCAGGTATAAAGGCGGGACAGGGTATTTGAGAACCTGGTTCTCCTCAAATCCTACCACAAAAGACTGGTCACTAATCCTGACAGGAATCCCAGGAACCTTTGGGATATAGTATGGGAGACTTCGAGTAAATCAGCCCATGTGGGGAAACTGAGGATGGAAAATGGTAAAGCACCTGGTTTGGGGGAGGGCAGGTGTTACCTAGCCATTCAGCACCAAGAGTAGCAAAGAAATCCAATTCTTCAAGTATTTATGAAGGACCTACTGTATACCAATCCTCACATAGAAAAAACAGAGATGACGCGAGGGGAGAGACTCCTACCCCATGTTTGGAAAAAGACAAAGAGGGCTTCTGGAAAGAGGAGTCTTCCAAATTGACCCCAGAGTTCAACTGTCACCCTTAAAAAGGAGGTCCGGGAGCAGGGGGTGCCCAGCTGAGCAGTTCTAAGTCACACAAGGCCACCTCCCTGCCAGCGCTCTTCAGAAATTGAACCTCTTTCCCCACCTGAGACCCACGGAAAGTTTGTGGCTCTTCTGCATCGCCTGACTGCTCTTGCCACACAGTTATTGCCTCTCTAGTCTCCTGAGAGACTTGGGTTTGATTGTGCAGATTGCCACATCTGCACCGTGTGTGTGTGTGTGTGTGTCTGTGTGTGTGTGTGTCTGTGTGTGTGTGTGTGTGTGTGTCTGTGTGTGTGTGTGTGTGTGTGTGTGTCTGTGTGTGTAATCCAGGGACCCTCAGCTTCTGTTTTTAGTTTTTCTCATTTGTCTCTTCTGCTTTGGGGGAAGATAGTATCTTTCTATGTAACTCGGGCTAGCCTCAAACTTGAAGCCGGTGATTTTCCTGCCTCGGCTTCTCAGACAGTTCTCAGGAATTACAAACCTGTGCCACAGTGCCTGGAAAGAGGAGTCTTCCAAATTGACCCCAGAGTTCAACTGACACCCTTAAAAAGGAGGTCCGGGAGCAGGGGGTGCCCAGCTGAGCAGTTCTAAGTCACACAGGTTCTGCTTTCTCCTTCTGTGCTATCCTGACGTCTCTGGTCAGACACTGAGGGCTGTGTCTCCCCCCATATAAGATTTAACCTAATAATAGGGAGTTGGATGTGGAGCTTCAGGATGCGGGAAGGGTCACTGATGTGGTGATACCTAGGCACACGAACCAGCTTGTGCAAAATCTGTAAGACTGTTAATAGTAGAAATTAGGACTGACTGAAGATGTAGCTTGACTATGCCTAGAGGGTTGTGGTCTGGTTCATCGGTAGAGCCTCTTCCTAGGATCCCCAGTGAGGGGATGGGGGTGTGGCTCACTGATAAAGCATCTGCCTAGAATCTCCCAGGGAGGGGCTGAGGCGTGGCTCAGTGGTAGAGTCCCTGCCTAGAATCCCCCAGTGAGGTGCTGGGCATGGCTCAGTGGTAGAGCCTCTGTCTAGGATCCCCAGTGAGGGGCTGGGGGTGTGGCTCACAAGTAAAGCATCTGCCTAGAACCCCCCAGGGAGGGGCTGGGGCATGGCTCAGTGGTAGAGCCCTGCCTAGAATCCCCCAGTGCAGGGTTGGAAGTGTGACTAAGTTCTGTCTCCAACATGCATATAACAAGCCAGATGTGACGTCACACACTTGTAATTCCAGCACTGAGAAGTGGAGCACAGGAGGATTTGGGGCTCAATGGCCAGCCACCTAAGCCAAATCGGGAACCCCAAGTCTCTGTAAAGAGACCGGGTCAAAACTAGGAGAGAAGGACACCTGAAGCTGACTTCTGACTACCATGCATGTGCAAACATGTGCATGAGCATCTCTACACACACAAAGCTTAAAATTAAAAAAAAAATAATCATAGGTGCTAATAAGGGCTCAGCCAGAGAAGTGTTTACTGTGCAAGCCTGGGGACCTGAGTTTGGTCACTGGAAGCTGTGTAAAGATGGAAGGAGACAAGAAGACAGGGAAAAAAGACACAAAAACCAGAGATGACAAAGGAAAATAAATGGGAGGCTTAAACCAACCATATCGATTACTCTAAACGCATATGATCTACAAATGAGGTGATACGTGCATATCACTTAATGCCTACATAGGGATGAATGGGACTTATTATTTTAATTGTAAATAATATCAACACATCAGATCAATGGTTGATATTGTCCTATTCAACTTAAAAACCTAAAACCAAGCCAGGTACAGTAGTGTCCACACCTCCAATCCTAACACCCGAGAGGCTGAGGCACAAGGATCACGTGTTCAAAGCCAGCCTGAGCTACATTAGAAATGAGGATGTGACTCAGTTGGTAGAGGTCTAGCTACATTGAGTCCAGAGTTAGATCCCCAGCACCACCTAACACAGGGTGAGGGTGGGGAGCCACCGTCTTTGCACTCAGAAGGTGGAGGCAGGAGGATCAAGAGTTCAAGGTTGTCTGTCCTCAGCCACTTCGTAAACTTGAGACCAGCTACAAGAGATACTGTCTCAATCAATCAATCAATCAATCAACAGTAAACAAACTTAATTAAAGGGGAGAGATAAACACACAAATGATGCTAGAGTCTCAATAGTCCTTGTTATCGACAAAAGATCAAAAAACTAGCAAGAATACAGAATGGGGCTAGGGAGATGGCTCAGCTGGTAAAGGTGCTTGCAGAAGAAGAAGAGGAGGAGGAGGAGGGTAGTTTAGGAGGAGGGGGAAGAGAGGAGGAGGGGAAAGGAAAGAGGGAGGGAGAGCAACTCCTACAAGTTATACACTGACAGTTACAAATATACCACAGGAGGCACCGGAGCCCACACACACGCATGCACATGCACACACAGTACATTTTAAAATTAAAAATTAAATCTGTAGGTATTAGTTGCACACCTTTATTTTGTATTTTTTACTATTTTTTTATTTTTATTTTTCAAGACAGGGTATGTCTGTATAGCCCTGGCTGTCCAGGAACTCACTCTGTAGAGCAGGCTAGCCTCAAACTCAGAAATCCACCTGCCTCTGCCTCCCAAGTGCTGGGATTAAAGGCGTGCGCCACCACCGCACAGCCAGTTGCACACCTTTAATTCCAGTACCAGTAAGGCAGCAGGTAGATCTCTGTGGATTCAATGTTCCACTGGTCCAGGACAGCCGGGGATTACATAGTGAAACCCTGTCTCAAAAGCACATTTAAAAACAAACAAACAGGGCTGGAGAGATGGCTCAGTGGTTAAGAGCACTGACTGCTCTTCCAGAGGTCCTGAGTTCGATTCCCAGCAACCACATGGTAGCTCACCACCACCTGTAATGGGATCTGATGTCCTCTTCTGGTGTGTCTGAAGACAGCGACAGTGTACTCATTACCATTGAATAAATAATGTAAAACAAACAAGAAAACAAAACCAACCAAGTGAAATGCAAATGCCATGACTCTGAGGTCTCAGTTAAAGCTGCAGAGTGTGCTTCCTGATCGCCTCAGGTGCACAGGGAGGAGCCACCCCAAGGCAACACCATCATCTGCCAGAAAGTCCACAAAGGAACTGAAAAGGTTCAGAGTCACCCAGTGCTCTTGGACCACGACTGACAAAGCCAGACCTGAGTAACTGAGACATCTGGAAAGTCTCCAGATACTGCAAAAATTAAACAAAGAAGAATCTTAACGAGGAAAAAATCTGAACAGATGCAACAAAGCTTAAGTCTCTAGAGAGGGAGGAAATATCCTGAGCTGAGCAGGATGTGGGAGAAGAAACCCCCAGCATCAGAACCGTGTCAGTGTTGTCAACATTCCCAAATCCGTGTTCACAGGAAATGCGTGGACTTCAATGTTTCCTATCAAAAAGAATTAAACGGCTATTTTGGCATTTCACCTTAAGCTTTAGAAAGGATACAGCCATCAATATGGCACAAAGAAGGAAATCATAAAAATAAGAGCAAACTCAATATCAAATGAGAAAAAAAAAAATAGGATCTGGAGAGTGGATGAAACCTTCTCCTTGAAGAGACCAAGGGGCTGGAGCGATGGCTCTGTGTAAGAGCAATGTCTGCTCTAGCAGTGGCTCCAGGTTCGGTTCCCAGCCCCTGCATGGTGCCTCACAACCCTTGGTAACTCCAGTTCCTGGGGATCCAACGCCCTCTTCTGGCCCCCAAGGTTATCTGCCACTTGTGTGGTGCACGGACATACATGTGGTGTACAGACACGCATGCAGGCAAAACACTTAAAATAAGGTTTTAAAAGGAAAAAGAATCATTAGAATTGATAATTCTATAAACAGACTCGTTAACAATAGAAAAACACTAATTGCCAAAATCAAGAACAAAACGGAGGAATGGAGAGATAGATGTTCAGATGGCCTCCCTTGCTGCTTGTCAGGAGGACCAGAATTTAGCTCTCAGCACCCATATCAGGTGGCTCACAACTGCCTGTAATTTCAGCTCCAGGGGATTCAACGCCCTCCTCTGGCCTCCAGAGGCACCCACATGCATGCATACACACACACACATACACACACACACATACACACACACACAGAGAGAGAGAGAGAGAGAGAGAACAAACAAAAATTATTTTTTCATAATGAATAAAATATGGGGCCAGCAAGATGGCTTAGCAGGTAAAGGCACCTGGTGTGCGAACCTGGTAACCAAGTGTTGTCCTGGAACCTACACATGCTGGTAATTTTTAATTTCTGATAGAATCATCTGGGAAACGTCTCAAAAGTCTCAATGAGGAATTGTCAAGATCAGGTTCACCTGTTAGTGTGTCTGTGCCTGTGGAGCACTGTCTTGATTTCCCTAATTTGGGCTGGAGGGGTGGGGTAGAAGGATTGGGCAGGGAGGATGGGACACGCCCATTGTAGGTGGTACCATACTCTAGGATTGGACCAGTGGTCCTCAATCTTTCTAATGCTGTGACCCTTCAATACATTTCCTCATGTTGTGGTGACCCCCCAACCATAAAATTATTTTTGTTGCTACTTCATAACTGTAATTTTGTTCCTGTTATGAATCATAATATAAATATCTGTGTTTTCTGATGATCTTAAGTGACCCCTGTGAAAGAGTCATTCAACCCCCCCTCCACAAGAGGTCTTGATCCACAGGTTGAGAACCATTGGTTTAAGGCAAGAGAGAAGCCAGATAGCTTGGTGGCATCAACCTTTAATCCCAGCACTCAAGAAACAGGGAACTATGTCTGCAAGTTCAGCCTGGTCGACATCGTAGAGTTCCAGGCCAGCCAGAACTACATAGTGAGAACTGTATCCCCACCAAAAACCAAAACCAAAAAACAGACAGAAAGACTAGAGAAAGCTTGCTGAGCACTAAACATTCATGCATTCGTGTTTCTCTCTATCTTGGATTTGATATGACTAGCTGCCCCTCCACTTCTGCACAGGCACACACCCACACACACTCACACACTCGCACAGAATGCTGAGCCATTATACACTGAGCAATCACCGGGAAAGATGTCCCCGCAGAACAGATGACAAGTAGAGAAACACATAAACTATAAAACTGCCACTGTCACATGGCCAGACACAGCCAAAGATTGTTTAAACAGCACATCCAGCAGGGAAGTTGGCGGGGGGGGGGGGGGGGGGGGTGTTCTTCTGTTGGTAAGAGGGCTAGCTTCGCAAGCATTGGGACCTGAGTTACTACCTGTGTAAAAAGCTGGGTGTCGCTGGGTATTGTGGCACACACCTTTAAGCCCAGAACTCAGGAAGCAGAGGCAAGTGGATCCCTGAGTTCCACCTGATTTATTACGAAGCAAGTTCCAGGACAGCCAGAAGTACACAGAGAAATCTGATCTCAAAAAACAACAACAAAACAAACAAACAAGCAAGCAAGTTGGGTGTGGCTGTAAGCACCTGTAATCCAGCTCTGGGGCTTGCTAGCTCCAGACTGAACGGAAGACCCTGTCTCGTGGAACTAAGGTAAAGAATGATGGAGAAGGCTGCCCTGCATCTGTAGGATGACACATGTGTATACATCCCATAACAAACACACACAAAAACAACAAGAATAATACTTAGGGTGGAGGCAGAAGACTTTAAAGACTTTTTATATGTTCTCTCTAATTCTAAACTTAAAAGTTTTTCTTTTATAGTCATGAATGCTTCTGTTCGTTTTTTCTGGTTTGTTTTGTTTTTCGGACAGGGTTTCCCTATGTAGCCCAGGCTGGCCTTGAGATCTCAATCCTCTTGCCTCAGCCTCCTGAGTGCAGAGATCACCAGGCATGTCCCGCCACGCCAGGCTCATGAGTTCTTCTTAAATGTTTTGGGGGTGCTGGGGAAACGGCTCCATCAGTAAGGTGCTTACAGCTAGGCCTTGAGAGCCTGAGTTTAGGTCTCCGGGACATCTGTAATCCCAGCACTAAGGAGGCAGAAGCAAGCAAATCCCTGGAACTAAAGAGCCAGCCAGCCTCGCTGAATGGGTGAGCTCCAGGCTCGGTGAAAAACACTATCACAAAGCAACAAAGTGGAAAGGGATTGAGGGAGGCACCCAACGTTGACCTCTGACCTCCACACACAGGTTGCACACATCATAGGTACCTGTGTGCGTAGGTGCACATGAACACATACACTCAGATATAAATTAATTACACGACAATTTAAAAAACATATTTTAAGCCAGGCAATGCTGGTGCACACCTTTAGTCCCAGCACTCGGAAGGCAGAGGCAGGTGGATCGCTGTGCTTTTGAGGCCAGCCTGGTCTACAGAGTGAGTTCCAGGACAGCCAGGGCTATACAGAGAAACCCTGACTCAAAAAAAAAAAAAATGATGGATGGATGGATAGATAGATAGATAGATAGATAGATAGATAGACAGATAAATACATAGATAGGAAGGTAGGTGGGTAGGCAGGCAGGCAGGCAGGCAGAGATTTTAAAATGGTTTAGGGAGTTGGCTAAGTAGTTAAGAGCCTTTACAGAGGACCCCAGCTTTGTTCCTAGCACCCTTGTTGGATGTCTCACAAATGCCTGAAACTAATTCCAGGGGATTTGACACCCTCTCCTGGCCTCCAAAGCCACCTTCAGTTATGTGGCATACACATACACACACACATACATATCAACAAGAACAATAACAATAAATTTAAAAATATGAACTATTTACTAGTTTTTGGTGTTTTTTTTTTCTAGAGCTGGAGGTAGAGCTGAGGATTTTCACAGCTGTATGCCAGTTAAGCACTGGACCCTCCCACTGAGTACTACCCCTCCATTCATGATGGAGAGACTGTCATCAAGAGAAAAACAAGGTTCAGTCTTTTGAGCCAGGCATGGTAATGATGTCTGTAGTCCCAGCACTCAAGGGTTACAGCAGGAGGATCATAAGCTTGAGACCAGCCTAAGCCACATACCCTGTTTCCAAAAAATTCACATTATGGACTAGAGATGGTTCAGCAATTGAGAGCACTTATTCTTGCTTAGAACCTGAGTTTGATTCCCAGTACCCACATCTCACAACTGTCCATAACTCCAGTTCCAGGGCATCCAATGACCTCTTCTAACATGGTACACAACCATGCATACAAGCAAACTACTCATAAGAAAAATAAATAAATATTAATAAAATATTTGTGTTAAATATGAACATAATAGAGAATAGGTAACCCTTAAAAATTAAACACGTAATAAGACATAATAGTAGTAGCAGTTGCTTTGGGTTGGAGCTATGATTACAGAAGGCCGCCATGAAGAGTGTGTAGCAGCAGATGGTTCACAAGGGCTCCAAGGCAAGCCGCAGCCTGACGAGGACCCCCACATTCCCATCTGGTCTCCAGGATGGTGAGACAAGGGACAGGTAAATGACCTCAGGTGATACTCAGCAATACTCTGGGTGGGGAGCTGTGGTGAGGACGGAGCTGGGGCCTAGGAGGGAAACAGGATACAACCATGGGCTCATGATACGAATCCTGTGTGCCATGGGAGAAGAGGGGCTGGGGGACAACCTTGAGAGAGGTCATTCACTGAGGAGCCAGTCATGAGCGCCTGTGTCCTCAGAACAGCAGTGCAAGAGAGGTGAGGTAAAGCGCACTTATAATCCACGCACTCTGGAGGCCGATGCAGGAAAATTGTAAGTTTGAGGGTAGCCTGAGTGACATAGTATGACTGGGACACAAAGAAAGAGAAGGTAGAGGAGAGAGAGTGTGCGCGAGAGCACTTCTTCCCATCAAACATGTCTGGGGCATTCATCCATCCACACAGCAAGTCCAACATGCAGATCAACGTGGACCTGAATTACACACACCTCCATCACTTGCATGATCAGAGGCTTGCCCTTCATGTATTTTTATGTATGTGTGTGTCTACATGTATGCATGTGTGTTCATGTGTGTGCACAGGTGACATAGGTGTGAGCCTATGGAGGGCAAAACAAGGCCCTGGAGCCCATGAGAATGGTTATAACCCACCAGGCGGGGGTTGGGAATTGAACCCGGGTCCTAAGAAAGAGCAACCAGTATGGGCTTTTAACTGCTTGAGCCAGCTCCTCACTCCTCTCACCGGGATCTGGGGGCTTGACAAGCTGGCTGGGAGGGCTGCCCACTAGGCTTCAGAATGGTTTCTATCCCTAGACCTCAGCTAGGCAAAGTGGTCCAGGCCTGTGATCTCAGCACTGAAGAAAATGAGGCAGGAGGATGACTGCCAGTGTCAGACCAAGCTGGACTACCATGTGAGACCTTCTCAGGACAAACGCACATAACCAGACCTCAGCCCCATCTGCCCCACATGAAAACTGCAGTGAGCCCTGTGGCCACTAACCAGGTTCAGATAAATAATCCTTGAACCAGTCTGTGAGGGTTGTATAGACTGTAAGCCTCAAAGAAATAGAGAAATTGTGAGACCCAAAGATGAACCCAAGGCCAAACAGGGTCAAGTCAACTGTTACTAGGGATGGAGCCCAGGGCCTTATACACAGGGAGGGGATATGCTTTACCACTGAGCCACACCCTAGCCCCTCACTGGGGGATTCTAGGCAGGAGCTTTACCACTGAGCCACACCCCAGCCCCTCCCTGGGGGATTCTAGGCAGGGGCTTTACCACTGAGCCACACCCTAGCCCCTCACTGGGGGATTCTAGGCAGGGGCTCTACCACTGAGCCACACCCCAGCCCCTCACTGGGGGATTTTAGGCAGGGGCTCTACCACTGGACCACACCCCAGCCCCTCCCTGGGGGATTCTAGGCAGGGGCTCTACCACTGGACCACGCCCCCAGCCCCTCCCTGGGGGATTCTAGGTAGGGGCTCTACCGCTGAGCCACACCCCCAGCCCCTCCCTGGGGGATTCTAGGCAGGGGCTCTACCACTGAGCCACGCCCCAGCCCCTCCCTGGAAGATTCTAGGGATATCCTCCACCATGGAGCTTCAGCCCCAGCCCTGCTTCCCATGATCATCATGACAGATCTGAGACATGGGGACATCCGTGTCTTGGAATTCCAAGGAGATTCTTGAAGCAGCGTTGCCCAGGCCACCTTCAAAGGACACTTGGGGCACTGACCTTCTCCAGCTTCTCAAAATGCTCCCGGAGGAACCGCAGTGGCCGGTCCGGCTTGGCAACACAGAGGTGCACGATGCACTCTTTGAGCACCTGCTGGATGCCATGTTTCTGCACGTACATCTCGCATCCTCTCAGAGAGTCCTCGTCCTCCGAGTGGAAGCACGACGGGGAGGCCATGGTCGGGGTGTCTTCTGCAGTCCTGTTACGGATGATACAATCAGCGTTAGGAGGTGCGGGGGAAGCCAAACTGCTCTGCTGCTGTGCTTTATAAAGTCTGCATGGGCTGGGACCGGTGACATAGGTCTGTCATGCCAGCTACCCAGAAGACAAACACAGGACGACTGTGAGTTCAAGGTTTGCCTGAACAGGACCAGCCTATACAACTTAGTGAGAACCTGTCTCAAAGTACAAAAGTAAAGAGAAACCTGGAATGGGTATGATTTACAGAATATGATTTAGTTGGTAAAATACTAGCCTAGTATGTAGATTTCGATGTGTAACTAGAACCCCAGCACTCCTCAGGAGGTAGAGACGTGAAGACGAGTTTAAAGCCAGCCTTTGCTACATAACAAGTTGGAGGCTAGCCTGGTCTACGTAGAACAGAGGGAGAGCAGGGGAGATACCTACAGGATGGCTCAGTAGGTAAAACGTCCAAGGGCCAGATCCACAGCACCCACATAAATGCCAAGTGGGCATTGGTGGCCAGCAATCCCAGTATGCAGGAAGTGAAGCCAAGATCCCTGGGGCAAGCTAACTAGCTAGACTATCTGAATCAGTGAGCAGTGGGTGCTAGGAGAAACTGCCTCAATATATAAGGCGGAAAGTGGACAAGGAATGCACCCAGCACCAACCACTAGCCTTACACACACACACACACACACATACACACATATGCATGTACACTCACATACATACAAAACATTTAATTAAATAAAAATAAAACAGGGCCGTACATCAGTGGAAGAGGGAGGGCCAGCCCAGCATGTAAGATTTATTGCCAATGATTAACTCCAGTGAAGGGTATAACGCCAGAAATGTCACGTTTGTCAAAGGATTTTCTCTAATGAGTTGGTTCATCACTCAACGGCTCCAATGCCTTCCTTTACCTCTGAACAGATAAGATTCTTTCGGGATAGAAAAGATCAAGTATGATTTGTAGACGGTTCTCTTCTCTTCATTTCTGAGAAATTTCAGGTGGAATAAGTTGGGTGTTTGGCGCCCCCACTATGCAAACCATGACGCCGAAAAGCTTCATTTTTTTCATCCACCCCTCCCCCCTTTAAGGTTGATGTCACGCTTTAAGGCCCCAGCGCAGGAGGGTGGGGCAGGGGGGGTTGCTGTCAAAGGATTGGGGTGGCTTGTTTCCTGAGAAAGGGAAAGGGGGTAAGGAAAACAATGGAAGTGAGTTGAGGGGTGGGGGTTGGGGGCTTGGAAGACTGTACAGAAGCCCGAAGGCTCTAGAAGGCTCTGGTGTGTGTCCTGCGCAGTGTTGAGTCACAACGTCCAGGTCGCCGCCCCGCCCCATACAGATTAGAGTCACCCAATCTAGAGGCCCTAAGGTTTGAAGGGACCCCATGGCGGACGAGGAGGAGAACCAGGTATACCTGGCCTCTGAAGGATGGGGATCACACACACACACACAAACACACACGCGTGCACATCGTGACTCAGTCACCAAGTCCTGGGCCCACCAGAGGAGCAGTTGGGGACGCCCCCAGATGGTGGTGGGTGCAGGATGCCCCCAGACCCTGGTGGGTATAGGGGACCAGTCCAAGCCTGTCCTGGGAGCTTTTACAAGGGCCTGGTACCACCTCGGACGCCAACAGTTGCCCCCCCCCCACCTCCACCCGGGTAGCCGGCGGGGCTGATTGCGCCCCTCCCCAAATCCCTCGTGTCCCTGTGAGTCCCCCAGTTCCTGCTGAGACCCAGCTTCAGATAGGGCCGGGTCCCTACATAGACCCCACCCCAGCCTGCGTACCTGTAGATGCGCGGTGCCCGAGGCCGGAGGCAGCTGCTCGAGGACGCGGGGACGCGGGGACGGCGAGCGGGTCCCCGCACTGCAGCGGCGCCGCCCTCCGCCCGCCCCCGCTGCGCGCCGCCGGCCGCCAGGCCCCGCGCACCGCGCCCGCGCGGGTCGCCCACCGACCGCTGTCCTCCCCAGGGACCGCCCCACAGCTGTCTCTGAATACCAGGGACACGCAGGAACCCTGTCGCGCAGGCCCCGCGCTGCCTCCCGGACCTCCTGCCACCCCAACCCTTTCCCCCTAAACTCGCTCAACCTGGCTGGATTAGCTCCTCCCGGGCCCAGTTGCTCTCTCTGCTCTGGGCACAGCACCGTGCTCTGTCTGAGCTGTCACCCTGGAGAGGGGGAAGTCTCATTCAGTCCCTGCCCACTCTAAAGCTGAGGCCTGTAGCAAAAATTAGCCACCACGCATCCTGTCCTGCGCCATCTGCTCCTGTGGGGACAGAGTCCATCTTCTCCCAGTGATCTAAGCTTCAGGAGGGAGGATGAGACTCGAAAGTGCTAGAGAAGACATCGCCAATCTTCCTGGCCTGTCTATATTTTCCAGTCCACTCACCTGCTCCCCATATCTGTTCCTCCAATCTGTTCCTATTCCCTATCCTTCAGGGGAACCCCATTACCTAGCTGCCTGATACCTTTTGCCACATTCACCAGCTCACCCCCCTCCTGACCCACATGCCTCCACATGGCCACCAACCCGGCCCGGCCTCTCAGCAGGCAGGGCTGGCTGTAGCCCATACCTCTTCCTTCAAATGTTAAGGGAAACTGCTGTCATAAGGACTTGCTGCTTTGGAACAGGACTCCGTTGATATCATGGTTGCCTAGCATGGGACCATAGCTCAGGGTCCCATCACCAGCAACGCACCGACATGGTGGCACACGCACTTAGGATGTCGAGACAGGAGAATCAGGCAAGTTTGCCAGCAGTGGCAATTTGGATGCCAGCCTGGACTATATGGGATTCTGTCTCAACTAAAATCAAATCTAAAATGAAGTTAATAATAAAACAAAGCAAGAATAAATGGCAAAATAAAAGTAATAAAATAAAGAGAAGACGCCGCTCACACGTCCCCTGCCTTGCCCTCGGGCCTGCCTCCCCGGCACTGTCCACCTGACAGACACACACTTATGCTGGGCACACCTAGGGAGAAAGGGTCTTTTTTCTTTTTTCTTTTTCTTTTTCTTTTTTTTTTTCTTTAGACAGGGTTTCTCTGTGTAGCCCTGGCTGTCCCGGAACTCACTCTGTAGACCAGGCTGGCCTCGAACTCAGAAATCCACCTGCCTCTGCCTCCCAAATGCTGGGATTAAAGGCGTGCGCCACCACTGCCCAGCTAGGGTCTTTTTTCAAGAATCCAAGTCCCGTCTTACCGAAAGGAAAACCTGCCTCCCCTAAGTAACCCCTGTGCTTCAACTGCTTGGAATTGCTACAGGCCTGCCTCTGGTTGGGGATCGCCTGCCTTCTCCTCCTCTCCAGCCCCAACTCCCCCTGGCTCCTGCAGAGATGCTGGGGACACTGAGCAAAGTCGTCAAAAAAGAGCCATCCCCCACCCCAACCCCCATCTACTCCCCCTAACCCTACCCCTACCCCCTACCCCTACCCCCTACCCCCCACCTACCTTCTCCCCCCCTACTCAGGCGGTGGGGTAGAATGCCCCAGAGCTACTCCCTCCTCTCCTCCCCCCTCCCCTCTCCTTTTTTTTTTTTTCTCTAACCCAAGTGACCTCAAAATCACTAAGGATGGCCTTAAACTCCTGATCTTTATTCCTCTGTCTCTGAAGTGCTAGGCTTATCGGCATGTACCACATACATAAATAAGGACTGGGTTTTCTTTCCTGGGGAATCCCCCCTCCCCGCCCCCAACCAACCCAACCCCCAGGGAGCTCTCTGTTTTTTTGAAGCTCCCTGTAAAGATTACCCTTTGTGCTGTTCCTTGGGAGAGGTGGGGTGACCCTCTCCAGTAAACTTCAAGAACAGTCTTCAGATCACAAGGCACACACACAAACAGCTGTCTGCTGGAGTGCACTGCCTGAGAGGCAAGTCCCCTTGGATTATGACTGTCCTGTCACAAGGAGAACCCTTGGTCAGGGGCTGGCCAACAGGAATTATGGAACCAAGGTCCCTGGGCCTTACAGCAATGTTTGCTGCTTGCCCCCACCCCCACCCCCACCCTGTGAAGGCAGCTCCTGCCATCCTCAGATATATCCAGGCTACCCTAGTAACCTATTCTAGGTTACTAGACCTCAACTTCTTGAGGCTTTCTTCCCAACACTGCCTCCCATTCCCTTCCCGTGGTACTGGGGATAGAACCTAGGGTTCCCTGGCCAGCCACCCTAGCCTACTTAGGGAATTTTGGCAAGACCAGTGAGAGATCCTATCTCAGAAAATAAGATAGTCCAGTATGGGGCTGGCGAGATGGTTCAGTGGTTAAGAGCACTGACTGTTCTTCTAAAGGTCCTGAGTTCAAATCCCAGCAATCACATGGTGGCACACAATCATATGTAATGAGATCCGAGGCCCTCTTCTGGTGTGTTTAAAGGCAGCTACGGTGGTGTACTTACATATAATACATAAATAAATCTAAAAAAAAAAAAGATAAACCAGTATGTCTTTAACTAAGAACTGGGAAGGTAGAGACAGAGGCATTTCTGTGAGTTGGAGGCCTGGTCTATGTAGTGAATTCTAGGCCATCCGTGGCTAGTGAGACACATACACACACCAACATGCCCTGCCCCGTGCTGCAAAATGCATGCGGTTCCCAGCACCTGGAAATGAAACTTGAGACTAGGTTACATAGATAGGAAGGTCCTGTCTCCAAAATGTAAGTAAAATAGATAAAAGGCAAAAGAAGAAATTCACTGAGCTAGAGTTGCTGATCTTATTTCTTCGTGGCGCATGGCGAGGGTACATGTGTTATGGAGTTCGGAAAGGAACTTGGCTCCTTAAACCATGCAAAGGCTGCAGAGGCATGGCCCCATGACACGGGGCCCTGGAGATGACAATGTGGGTGGGGACCCCGTCTCTGCCCCAAGCGTCCAGTGTACAGAACTCCTCCCAAAGGAGCAGGAAGAGATGGCTGACTCTCACTGGGGGATGCTGGGAAATGCTCACATCACGGCAGAGAACGTGAGCTGAAGGGATGCAATCCGTGGAGAGGTACAGACCACACGCCAAAGCCCAGCTTCTCCCACATACAAAGTCTCAATGATACTTTTTGGCTTTGTGATGGTGGGAAAGACACACGACCCCTGTGTGAATGGTATTTTAAAAATACTTAGCTCTTCTGGGCTAATATGTGATAAAGAGTATCATTTTTGTTTATTTTGATATTTTATGTATATATTCCTGAACATATATGTGTACAAGCATGAGGAGGCCAGAGTTGGAACTTGTGTGTCTTCCTCTATCACTGTGTATGTGCACACAGGCATGCATGCTTGTGTGCATGCATTTGTGCCTCTGTGTGTGTGTGTATATATGTGTGTGCACATGTGCATGTGTGTGCATGTGTGTGTGCACATGTATGTGTATGTGTGTATGTGTATGTGTATGCACATGTGTGTGTGTGTGTGTGTGGTATGTGAGTGAAGACATGCACGTGCCATGAGGGCATGTGGATCAATTTTCAGAATTTGGTTGTCTCCTACAGGGGTCCCAGGGATCAAATTTAGGCCTGTGTAGTAGACCAGTTTACCACTGAGCCATCTCACTGGCCCCATTTTTGATATCTTGAGTCAGGGTTTTGCTCTGTAGCGCAGACCAACCACAAACTCATGAACCTACTGCCTCTGCCTCCTGAATGGTGGGATTACAGGCGTGCATCCTGGCTCCTGATGCATTTTCTTCATAGTGGGCAGCAGCAGCAGCAGCAGCAGCAGCACTCTCAGGGTGACCAGTGATCTATGGAAAGCCACTGATTCCCAGCAAGCAGTAATCAGGCTGTGTGTGTTGCTGGGAGTGGGGAGGGGCTGGCTAGGCTAGGGGTGTTCCGCGCATTGTTAGTAAACCAAAGGTTTCTCAGAACCTGAGTCCATGGCAATCAACTGGTCTGTGTTAGGTCTACTCCTTGGGAGTCTCCTGATTCTTCTCCAGACACACCGGAGGCTAGGTATGTAAATGAGGCCACTGGGAGGGAGACCAAGCTGGGGCAGGAAAACAAGCAGTTTAAGGTGGCGAGAAATACACCTTGATATGCCATCAGATTTCCTATCACCGAGCCACACCCTAGCCTCTAACTGGGGCGTTCTAGGCAGGGGCTCTACCACTGAGCCACGCCCCCAGCCCCTGGGGGGGGGCCGGGAGGGGGGGGATTCTAGGCAGATGCTCTGCCACTGAGCCACGCCCCTAGCTCCTCATTGGAGGATTCTAGGCAGGGGCTCTACCACTGAGCCATACCTCTAGCTCCTCATTGGAGGATTCTAGGCGGGGACTCTACCACTGAGCCACACCCCAGCCCCTCACTGGATGATCCTAACCAAGTACTCTACTGCTGAGTCACGTTTTCAGTCCCAGGCCTTCTGCAGAAATATGAACTGGTGGGCATGCCCCTGCAGGGGAGCAAATAAGACTCTGCTTGAGCAGCACTTTCTAATATTTGAACTTCACACTGTTCCTTGCTCATTTGGGAAGTGGATTCCACTGGAGACTCCTGGACGTCAATCCTGACTTGAAGTGGGCAGGCTTCAAGACAGCCCCGGGTAATCCCAGCACTTGTCTTGAAAAACAAAACAAAAGAGAAAGCCATCTGAGTCCCCACTGGTCCTAGCCCCCAGACTCAATCCTATCCCCCAAAGGGTACATGCTTTGGAGTTCTTCCCCTAGGGATGCACAGGACTTGGTTTTACTTCACCGAAGTGCTAAGACATCCACCCTGAGAACTGGAAATGTCTAGTTTCTTTGGAAAGTCAGTATGTCAAATGATGTTTTTTCTGGGGCATACAGGTGCAGAATGTCTTGCTAAAGCCGACGTGTGAAAGGACACGTGACAAACACGTATAAATACCACCCCACAGACAGTGGGAGCTGGAGCACTGGTTTGGTTTGCTCCGCCTGGACATTCTTTGCTAACGACACACACATCTCAGTTTGCCTTACATGGTGTTGGTGAGCTCTGCTTGTGGTAACCCAGCCACTGAGAGAAACTCGCCAAAGAACTGCTCATGAGGTTCCTGCAACTTCCAGCCACTCCAGTAAGCCTTGCAGTTTCTTCAGAATTGAACTACAGCAGCTGGTTCATGTGCGGTGTCTGTCTGCCAAGAGGACTGGTCTACAGCTGCTGATTCATATTTGGTGTTTGCTACAGGACTGAACTGCTAACAAAGAAAATTGAGTTTGCCCCCCAAGGAACTATTGCTAAACAGGTCCACTTCCCCAATATCCTAATAACTTTTCTTTTCCACTACCTCTGCCGGGTGGTGAGCTAGAAGAGAGGTTGAACATTTATCAAAAGTAGGTTGCAAAAATTCTATGCCTAAAATCCTATGTGTGGTCCATGTCTAGCTTACATGGATACTGATATCAGTCTGGCTGGGAGACTGTCTCCCTGAATGGTTTTAATCATGCCAGCAGACCTGCTGTGAGCTCTTGTGCAGAATCATATGGCAAGGGACTGATGCAGCCTCTAGGGATAGCAAAAAGGGGTGGGGTGGGATGGGCAGATCTGCCAGGAAGTGATACTATCAAAAAGTATGGGAAAACATATGTCCTGGTCCTACCTAGGAAAGGACCGTACACTAGCAGTGATGGGCTTTCAGAAAACCATGCCAACCTATGCCTGGACATTAGCTTTCAAATACCATGAAATAGGTGCTGCTTCACACCACTAAATCTGTAGTCATATGTTACACAACTATTGAGAACCAAATCAAAGCAGGAATAGAAGATGCTGGGAATGAAGCCTGCATAGAATCCCCCAGGGAGGGGCTGGGGGCGTGGCTCAGTGGTAGAGCCCCTGCCTAGAATCCCCCAGGGAGGGGCTGGGGGTGTGGCTCAGTGGGAGAGCCCCTGACTAGAATCCCCCAGGGAGGGGCTGGGTTGTGGCTCAGAGGTAGAACAATGGGTTAGCATATGCAAGGTTCTGGGTTCCATTTCTTGCACTAATCAACAACAGCAACAACAACAACAAAGACTAATAAAAACAGTATAGGAATTCAACATATAATTTGAAGACACCTAAAAAACTATTAACATTAAATGGGATTCCTATGTCCCTCCTTCCCCAGATAGAATTCATGTGAATAAAAAATCTAAACCAGTTACAAGATTAAGAAAATTTGTAATATTGCACTAGAAGTCTCTACACACATGTCTTACTCAGGGTTTCTATTCCTGCACAAACATCATGACCAAGAAGCAAGTTAGGGAGGAAAAGGTTTATTCAGCTTACACTTCCACATTGCTGTTGATCACCAAAGGAAGTCAGGACTGGAACTCAAGCAGGTCAGGAAGCAGAAGCTGATGCAGAGGCCATGGAGGGATGTTTCTTACTGGCTTGTTTCCCCTGGCTTGCTCAGCTTGCTTTCTTATAGAACCCAGGACTACCAGCCCAGGGATGGCACCACCCACAAGGGACCCTCCCCCCTTGATCACTAATTGAGAAAATGCCCCACAGCTGGATCTCATGGAGGCATTTCCTCACCTGAAGCTCCTTTCTCTGTGATAACTCCATCTTGTGTTGAGTTGACACAAAACCAGCCAGTACACAAATTACAGAAATCACAAGTGTTAGCACTTGGTTCTCTTATGTTTTAAAGTAAAAAGTCTTATGCATTAAAAAGAAATTACATCCAGTCAGAGTAAGGTGGTGCACACCTGTAAGCCCGTCGCTCCCAGGGCAGAAGGGTCACAAGGCTGAGACCAGTGTGAGCTCCAGAGCAAGATCATGATTTAAAACAAACAAACAAAAGACCCAAACATTTGAAAGGCAAAATAAGAACTATGTTGCTAGGCATGGTTGCTCATGCCTATAACAGAAATAGAAACAGCAGGGGTGGGCAGTCAAGGCCAGCCTGGGTTATATAAGATATTCTCTATATAGAGTTTGCCTGATGCTGCTTGTATTCAGGAGGAGGAGGAAAAAAGGGGAAGGGGAGGGGGAGAGGAAGAAGAACAAAATTTATATATACTTATATATATAATACTCATCACAAAGGGGGGTTAACTTTCCTGGATATTAAATAAAATCTGATTAAATCTAGAGACACCATTTGTAAAAAGTATTTTATTTGTATTTTTAAATTGTGTGTGTGAGAGAGAGAGAATGTGTGTGTGTGTGTGTGTGTGTGTGTGTGCATGCGCATGCTCGCACACAAGCACACACACGTGTGTGCAGTGCCGACAGAGGCCATATCCCCTGGATCTGGAGTTAGCAGACAATTATGAGCTTCCTGATGTGGACACTGGGGAACTCAAGCCCTCTGCAAGGGCAGTATGTGTAGAGACACCATTTTTAACCTACTGAGGAAAAATATTAATTTTAAGACAGACTGGGAAGATGGATCAGTGGGTAAAGTGTTTGCTTTGCAAGCATAAGATCTGAGCTCAGTCTCCAGAACTTAAGTAACAACAACTAAAAAGTTGAGCAGTGGCACACACCTTTAATCCCAGCACTTGGCAGACAGATGAAGGGCCGTGAATAGAAACCAGAAGCCCTCAGGCGAGGGCCAATTCCCATCTTTTAGGGCCTATTCCCCAGAGGCAGGGTCTCTAGGCTGGGGCTAGTGTCTTGGCTTGCCCGGAAACCAGCAAGCCCTAGTAGTCAGTCCTCCAGTCTGCTCCCTTGGAGAATTTGTGGGAATGTGACTGGTCATGTGGTGGCAGGATCAGTGTTCCGGTCCTTAGGAAGAGCTCTTCACCACTGAGCCATCTCTCCAGCCCCACTTTAAAAAAAGAAAGAAAGAAAGAAAGAAAGAAACAAAGAAACAAAGAAACAAAGAAACAAAGAAAGAAAAGAAAAGAAAAAAGAAAAATTTCACTTTAAATATTTATTGTATATGTGATTGTGTAATCTCATGTATGTCACAGAAATATGCCAGGCAGTGTTGGCACATGCCTTTGATCCCAGCACTATGGGAAACAGAGCTGGAGGTCAGCCTGGTTTATAGTGAGTTCCAGGACACCAGGGCTACATAGAGAAACACTATCTCCAAAAAACAACAATACCAACCAAACCAAACAAAACAAATACCAACCAAACAAAACCAAACGAAACCAAACCAAACAAAAAAACAAACAAAACAACAACAACAAAAAAAAACAAAACCCATAGACATGGACCTGGCGAGAAGATGTCTCAGCATGTAAAGGCACTTGCTACCACCAGCCCTGACTGTTTGAGTTTGATCCTTGGTACCCAGGTAGAAGGAGAGAACCACTCCTGCGGACTGCCCTGACCCACCCAGGCACACCATGGCAAGGGAACACACACATCCAAGGACATGATGATATGGTTTGGTGGCGGGGGAGGGGGGGGCGGGGGGGGGGAGCACACAGGGCTTCATACTTGACATCACTATGGAGATCAACGGATCAACACCTCTAGAGAATGGATGCAAAGCTTACCTTCTGTGCTGGCCCCTCCCCCAGGCCCCTCCCCCACTGCCGAGCCCTCACGAGTACCGGATTGTCTATGCAGTCCTGCATCTTTTTGCACATAAGCCAGCACAGCTGTTTGTGTGTTTACATTGCCGTCTTTGTAAAAAAATGCATGAAGCCAGAAACACTGGGTGGGTGCTGAGTAACCAGAAGCGCGAGCTCATGAGGTTATTGTACAATATTATGTGGCTATTAAAAAGATGAGACAATTCTGAGACAATTCTGCATGAATTAAAATAAAGCCATCTCTCTCCGCCCCCCCCCCCTCCCTTTTTCCTTCTTTGTGAGCTTCAACATTTTGGGATGGGTGATTCATTAACCAGCAATGTTATATAATCACCACCACCTACTTCGGGATCATTTTGCCCCCAACCATGCATATGCCTTCCCCTGCAGCCTTGGTCATCTGCCAGTGTTTCTGTCTCTGTGATGGATTCGTCCATCTGTTCAGAATTGGCACCAGAGCCCGCCAGCCCTGTGACAGCTTCCCTCCCCTTCAGTCCAGTTACCCACGACATCCCTCAGCTATACCTCCCTTGCTCATGCGCCTTAGCCCTAGCTTAAACCTTCACCCTGGGCTGAGTAGCAGCAGCCGTCGTGCCACCACCACTTCCCCAGACGTGGTCCTCCCTCCACATGACCACCCACCGCTCTGCAGCAGCCACAGGCCTCGCTCTTTGCCCACCCCACAATTCCAGGTGATGTTTGTTTCCACCAGGCAGAACCTGCCCTGTCCCCAGTGATCCTGTCTCTCTGTTCCACTGTTATGTGTGGTTGGCTTTTCCCAGGGAGCTGAACATATGACTATCCATTCCAGAGAGGACGCCAATGGACTGACAGACCAAACTATCCCATCCAGGTCTTCTTCCGTGACTCAGTTGTTTTAACTGGGAATACAGGAGCTTGGGCAACTCAGAAGCCACAACACTATCACCATTATGTCCTCAGAAAGGAGGACAATACATAATTGCCTTCAGCAAATCGGTGGCCACCTACAAATCCTCAGAAGAGGCGGGACCTCACTAACCCCGCCCCCTAGCAATCATTAACTGCCTTTGAATCTTCAGAAGGGGCGGGGCCCCATGAGCCACTCCTCCCTAGCAATTATTAGCCGGCTATACAGCCTCACAAGAGTGGGGGTCTTCTGAGCCCCTCCCGCCCTGCCTCAGACTGGCAGTTGAGGATCCAGTCTTGTGCAGGTCTCCTGGTGATCACGCTGCTGACAGATGAAGAACACAAGGGCTATGTCCCCAATGCAAGGAGCAGCAGCACCTGCTTTGACTCTGTGGTAGTTTGAATGAAAATGGCCCCCACAGGCTTTATAGGGAGTGGCACTATTAGGAGGTGTTGAAGTAGGTATGGTCTTGTTGGAGGAAATGTGTCACTGGGGGTAGGCTTTGAGGTTTCAAATGCTCAAGCCAAACTCAGTTCCATGATCTCTTCCTGCTGCCCTTCAATCCAGACGTAGAATTCTCAGCTCCCTCTCCAACACCGTGTTTACCTGTGTGTAGCCCTGCTTCCTGCCATGGCAATGGACTAAACCTCTGTGTCTTAGTTAGGGTTTTACTGCTGTGAACAGACACGATGACCAATGCATCTTGGTCTTGCACCAAGTCTTATAAAGGACAGCATTTAACTGGGGCTGGCTTACAGGTTCAGAGGTTCAGTCCAGTATCATCATGGTGGGAACATGACAGCATCCAGGCAGGCATGGTGCAGGAGGAGCTGAGAGTTCTACATCTTTACCTGAAGGCTGCTAGCAGAATACTGATATGTGGGAAGCTAGGACTAGGGTATTAGAGTCCACGTCCACAGTGACACACCTACTCCAGCAAGGCCACACCTCCCAACGGCACCACTCCCTGGACCAAGCATAAACAAGCTATCATCATACTCTGAGCCTTTATAAGAGCTTTCCTTTATAAGAGTTGCTATGGTCATGATACCTCTTCACAGCAATGAAACCCCTGATGAAGGCACCCACCTTTCACTCAGTCTTAGCTGAACATCTGGAAAGTGTCTCCCACAACCCAATAAATGTATGTCAGGTGAAACAATAAATGAGCCGGGCGGTGGTGGCGCATACCTGTAATCCCAGCACTTGGGAGGCAGAGGCACGCAGATTTCTGAGTTCGAGGCCAGCCTGGTCTACAGAGTGACTTCTAGGACAGCCAGGGCTATACAGAGAAACTCTGTCTCGAAAAAAACATCAAAAAAAAAAGAAGAAGAAGAAAGAAAAGAAACAATAAATGAGTGAACCTGAGTTAATTTTGCCAAAATCTGTTTACTGGTTGAGAAGACATACTTCTTGGAAGACACTTGAAAAGCCCCTTTCCTTGCTTTTTGAGGGTCTTTAAAATACATGCAATGCAGGGCATTAAGCAGAATGAATTTAGACGGCCTTGCTATATTTTGGCTGGAACAAAATTTAAAAGTTCCATATTTACATTAAGATAGAAACGCAGTGTAGGGCTGGTGAGGTGACAGTTCGGTGACTAAAACTGCTTTGCTTCCAAGCCTGATGATTTGAATTTGAGCCAACTCCCAAAAGTTGCCCTCTGAACATCATACATGTGCTATGCCACACACACACACACACACACACACACACACACACACGCACGCACACGCACACACACACAAGCTGTAAGGTCATTAAGATTGCATCAGACTTAGGAGGAAAACATTTGTCCTCCTCCACAGGGCTGTTCTGTGGGAGCCAAGCGGACAGACAATCTGCCCTCCCCCTTCTCGCTCTGCCATCCCCTCCTCAGATGGTTGATCTGTCCCACAATGGACACACATGGCAACTCGGGTGCCCAGCACCAAGTCCGCCATGCTGATTGCCTGCTGTAAGCAGAGTCATGGCCTTACCCTTCTGCGCACAACTCACCCATGAGATGGTGAGCCGTCACTTCCGAAGGTTGACTCACAGTCCTCTGTGCATCAGGTCACGTGTGCCTTTTTAGCAGTGACAGACATCTGGGTAGTGTCATCTTGTGATTAACGCTTCTTCGAACACAGGTGAGGGGGTGGCCACGCAGCCATGAGAGAGCTTGTGGGACCCTGGGTCCCATCTCCCAAGACTCAATCAAACAAACAAAAAAAATGGTTGTGCAGATATCGATTCAACTCCCAGCTTCCGCTTGAGTTGTTCAGAAGAGAGTTGCTCGAGGTCAAGGCGGTCCTGTGGTTCTTCTACAGCTGTGAACTGATCCCAGGGTCATGGGGCTGCCAGACAAGAGCCTTAATAATGAGCAGCACCCTGGTGCCCATGACTCCCAATCCAAAAAGGGCTTCTTCACAGCAGCCAAAAGATAAAAGCAACCTGTATGCCAAGAGGTCAGCCAAACCACACAGTATGTACCACCTCCCCTACAGAGGGCTACAATCCAGCCCCAGAAAAGGACCAGGGCAGGAAGATTCCCTCCACAGCACCCTAGCTCCCTCCTCCAAAGAGGATGCTGGTTTGGATTGCAAAGTAGGAGGCTTGAAGCAGAGTCACCAGGCTGCCCCAGGACTGGAGAGTTCCAGCCAGACGGTATCTTCCTTGTAATGCTGTTCTTTGGAGCTTTGATGCATCTGTTCTGATGGACGAAAAGCGGCTGCCAGGTCTCATCAACTCAAGAGCTGCAAGCGGCTGGGCATACTCTTTCCACCACTTTCCATTGGCATGCCTGGAATCCAGCCCGGACTCCACAGCAGGTTTGCACGCAAGGGGGAAAACTGTTGCTGGCTACTTTAGCAAATACACTTACAAGAGTTTTCTAGATCTGACTGATGTGGTTCCCTTCCATTTTTAATTAACTGAAGGTCTATTCGTGTTAGTATCACCAAATGCTGCTAGCATCTATGGAATCTTATAGTTTTAAGCCTTGATTGCAGCTGAAGATGACCTTGAATCCCTGATCCTCTTGAGTACTGGGTTTGCAGGAATGCATTAGCATTCCTGGTTTAAATAGTACTGGGGATGGAACCCAAGACTTCATGAACATCAGACAATCACTCTACCAAGTAAGCCACATCCCCAACCCTGAATTACTTTTATCAGTTTGCATTAGTATCAGCTCAATTTGATTATGTCTTAACCCTTTTTTAAGAATTCATTATCTTGCCAGGCAGTGGTAGTACACGCTGTTACGGTGGGCAAAGGCAGGCAGATCTCTGAGTTTGAGGCCAGCCTGGTCTCCAGAGCAAGTTCCAGGATAGCCAGGGCTACACAGAGAAACCCTGATTTGAAAAACCAAAAATAAAATAAAATAAAATAAAATAGAGATAAAAATAATTATTTCTAGATTCACTTGTCAGTGTTTTCTTTAGGATCCTGGCACCTGTACTCTATTAAACAGACCATCAGGACTTCTATCTTCTGACCCAGTGAGATCTCAGGTGTAATGCTGCCCTCATGAAATGAACTGGAAGTGTATCCCTTTCCAGCTTTCTTGAAAGATTATAATTGCTCATTAAGTGTTTGACTTTGTCAGCAAAACCTCCTGGGCCAGGCCTGGAGAGATGGCTCAGGGGTTGAGGGAACTGGCTGCTGTGCAGAGGACCTGGGTTCGGTTCCCAGCAACTACATGGCAACCCCAACTACCTGAAACGCCAGTATTCAGGCGATCAGATATTCTCTTCTGGCCTTGAAGGGCACTGAACACACATGGTACACAGAACATACAAAAGAAATCTTTAAAAAAAATCTGGGATGCAATCTACACTATGAGGAGCTTTTAAATTATAAACACCATTTCTTTGTTTCTATTCCTTTTTTTTTTTTTTTTTTTTTTTTTTTTTTTTTTTTGAGACAGTCTCATTATGCAGCCCAGGATAGAATAGCGATAGCAGCAGGCCATCCTCCTGCCTCAGCCTCTGAGCAGTAGGATCACAGGTGGGCAGCAACACACCTGGTTTCTTGTGTTTGTTTAAAGTTTTGTTTAGTGTGTGTGTGTATCCAAATGAGTGATGGTCACAGAAGAACTTTCAGGAGTCAGTTTTTTACCCTGGCGTTACAGATGCACAGTACCACACCTAGCCTCTTATGAGGGTTTTGGGGATTAGTTTTGTGTGACAAGTGCTTCTGCCCACTGAGCCATCTCACCAGCTCCTCTCCTGGGTATTTCCTGTTCCCATGATTTCCCAAGCTTCCCCATGCTTACCTGTTGCCCGCTGTGTGCTTACATTTCAAGGTTCAGTGCGGAGCAGAACAGCACACAGTCAGCACTTTCTACGGCTCTACTTAATGTCTTTGGGCCGACCACTGCCTTGAGTCCTGTTAGGGGTCACTCTATACACCACTGTATCCAGGACTGACAGTGTGTTTGACCGTGTGCAGCACGGAAAGCTTAAGACTTAACTTTCCTTTAAATATAACTACTTTCTACTGGAACAACAACTGCTCCGTGTTAAATACTTGTTTTTTAGTGTTTTGGGGCCAGTGAGATGGCTCAGCAGATAAAGACACATAGGCCTGAGTTCATTCTGTGACCCACACTCAGTCCTGCAAGTTTCCCTCTGAAGTCCACACATGCTTGTGTGTATACACACACACAGAGAAAATGTAATTTAAACATTTAAATATTTTATTAGCATATATTATATATTTCATGTTTCATACATGTACCTGGTATAATTCAATCAAATTTGCCAACACCTATTAGTCTAATTTGTCTAAACAACATTGTTTTTGCTTCAGCCATCAATAATTAAGAAATCACATGAATCTGGGGGTGTAGGTCTGTTGTCAAAGGCAGAAACCCATTTGAGTAAAGTCTGTAACGAATTTGAATCTTTATGAATCTGGATGGACGTCTGGTGGGCAGAATCCCGAGGTAGCATCAACATCACTTGACCATAAGAAGAGGGTGTTTCTGTTATAGATGGGAGATGCAATACTTCACATAGCCTCCTGCTGGCACAGGTCCCCAGCTGGTACTATTCTGGGAGGTTCTGCAAACTAGGACAGGGGACTAAAGCAGGACATCACTAGGGGCACAGAGAGATCCTGGGACCTTCCTTTCTTTCAGACTCTGCTTTGTGTTTGACAAAAGGTGACCAATTCTGTCTGCCATGTCCTTGTTGCCATGATGGTCTTTCTAAGCCCACGGAATCAAGCATGTATAGACCCAAACCTCTGAACCCATGAGCAAAACTGACCCTTTTCCCTTTAAGCTGTTCCTGTCAAGTGTTTGGTCATAGGATTAAGGACGGTCTATGTATGTGCATTTTCATGTGTTTGCCTCTTGTGGTGATTTAAGTGGGGGACATGAGATCTGGTTTTGGGGGTGGTGGTGGTTAAGAGCACCGACTGCTCTTCCAGAGGTCTTGAGTTCAATTCCCAGCAACCACATGGCAGCTCACAACTATCTGTAAAGGGATCCGACGCCTTCTTCTGGTGTGTCTGAAGAGAGCAATGGTGGTGTACTCATATGTCTTAAATAGATAAATAAATAAATAAAGCTGGTATTTGCATAACAGCCCCAGTTGGCTGTTTGGGCAGGTAGAGTAGGAACCTGGAAGACAGTACCGCTGAGAGTGAAGCAAACTACAGAGGCCCAGCTGAAAGATAAATTTCAAAGTGAATGGACTAAGAACACATGTCAAGACAGCACAAGACTGGATCTGCAGTGCGATTGCTACAGGTAGCACTTACACAGGTCTCCAGTGGAAAATGAGCAAGGCGGAGAAAAGATACATAATGTATGGTCGGGAACAGAAAAGGACCAGTAGGAGGCTGAATGTTACAGGCAGAACCTACGTCAGAAGGAGATGAGTGCCATTAGGGAGAGGCCTGATCCACACTGGAACAGAGGGAATGATCCCACCCAGCTAAGCTTTCAGAGTGTGAAAGCAAAAAAGGCTTAAGTCTCTACTCCTAGAAAGCAATCACAGGGGCTGGAGAAACGGCCCAGTGGTTAAAAGTATCAGTTGCTCTTCCAAAGGAACTGGGTTCAAGTCCTATCACCTACGTGGTGGCTCACAACCATCCAGTTTCAGAGGATGCAATGCCCTCCTTTGGCCTCCCAGAGCCCCAGACACACTTGTGGCACACAAATGCAGGCAAAACGCCTACACACACATTTTTTTTATAAAGTATCAAACAAAAGCCACAGCAAATATGATTCAAGGAAGACCATGTTTATCCCTGTCTTAGAGTTTCTATTCCTGCATAAACATTGTGACCAACAAGCAAGTTGAGGAGGAAAGGGTTTATTCTGCTTACACTTCCACATTGCTGTTCATCACCAAAGGAGGTCAGGACTGGAACTCATGCAGGTCAGGAAGCAGGAGCTGATGCAGAAGCCATGGAGGGATGTTCCTTACTGGCTTGCTCAGCTTGCTTTCTTATAGAACCCAAGACTATCAGCACAGGGATAGCACCACCCATATGGGGCCCTCCCCCCTTGATCACTAATTGAGAAAAAGCCCCACAGCTGGATCTCATGGAGGCACTTCCCCAACTGAAGCTCCTTTCTCTGTGATAACTCCAGCCTGTGTCAAGTTGACATACAAAACCAGCCAGTGCAATTGACCCCTTCTCAGCCTGACACACAAACATCACTATTAAGCCTCAATCCTTACTTTCTTATTCACCCCCAAGATCTAAATAACTTTAAAAGTCCCACAGTCTTTACATATTAAAAGTTCAATCCCTTTAAAATGTCCAATATCTTTTAAAATTCAAAGTCTTTTAAAAATTTAGTCTCTTAACTGTGGGCTCCACTAAAATACTTTCTTCCTTCAAGAGAGAAAAATATCAGAGCACAGTCACAATCAAAAGCAAAACTCAAACTACAATGGTCCAAAATTTGGGATCCAACTCACAATCTTCTGGGCTCCTCCAAGGGCTTGGGTCACTTCTCCAGCTCTGCCCTTTGTAGCACACAACTTGTCTTCTAGGTTCCAGCTGCCTGTCCTCCACTGCTGCTGCTGTTCTTGGTGGTCATCTCATGGCTCTGGCATCTCCAAAACACTGCTGTCTTCTGCTGTAACTAGGCTTCACCAACAGCCTCTCATGGGCTCTTTTCATGGTGCCAAGCCTCAACTCCTATGCATGACCCTTTCAGTCCTGAGCCATCAATTGCTACTGAGGTTGCACCTTCACCAATGGCCTTCCATGGCCTCTTGCAGTGCTGAGCCTCAGCTGTTCTTCATGACCCCTTCATGCCTTCAAAACCAGGACCACCTGGGCGACTCTTACACAGTACCAAGTCCAGCCAAAGCACAAAATACAACTGTGGCTATCTCTGGAACACAGCCTCCTTGGTCTCAGAAAACACTTCCCAGAAGATTTCACCTCAGTGATGCTGGTCTCTTCCTAATCACCACCAATTTCTTAGCTGCAGCTAACCCGCTTCAATAGTTCCAGTAACACAAAGGTTTGCTTTGGTAGTTCTGGTATCTTGTTAATCACAGCTGATTCTTCAGCCCCAGCTAACAAAAAAACTACAGGATCTTCACAATCAAAACATGGCCCTGATTCTTCCCTCTGAAATTTCACAAGCCAGGCCTCCATCTTCTGCACTGTTCTTAACATTATCTTCCAAGCTCCTACAGAACTTTCCACGGAGCTCTTAACATCCTAATGGCTCTTCTAGCTCAAAGTTCCAAACAGTCCTCCCCAAAACATGGTCAGGTTGTCACAGGAATACCCCACTATGCTGGTACCAATTTATCTTAGTCGGGGTTTCTATTCCTGCACAAACATCATGACCAAGAAGCAAGTTTGGGAGGAAAGGGTTTATTCAACTTACACCTTCCATATTGCTATTTATCACCAAAGGTAGTCAGGACTGGAACGCAAGCAGGTCAGGAAGCAGGAGCTGATGCAGAGGCCATGAAGGGATGTTTCTTACTGGCTTGCTCAGCCTGCTCTCTTATAGAACCCAAGACTACCAGCCCAGAGATGACACCACCCACAAGGGGCCCTCCCCACTTGATCACTAATTGAGAAAATGCCCCACAGCTGGACCTCATGGAGACACTTCCCCAACTGAAGCTCCTTTCTCTGTGATAACTCCAGCCTCTGTCAAGTTGACACACAAAACCAGCCAGGACAGTCCCAATCACTTGGTAGTGTCCTCCAGCAGGTGCTGACTTTAGACCAAACGGATCTAAGACCAAAAGCCTGTGGGCTCTTCCTCTGTGGTCTAAGTGAGCCACTGAGTCCCTGTGGGAAGGCTCCAAGAGGCCAACCGGGGAAGATGCAAATATAAAACTTAGGTTGGAGACCCTAAGATGTCAGAGATACAGAAAGGGAATGAAGTAGCCCGAGGTACACTACAGGACAGAACCATCTAAAGCCCTTTAACCCCAGATATGGAGCTGTAGGATTTGGGGTTTGCCCTACTGGGTTTCAGTCTTGCTTTGGTCCAGTATTTCCGGTAATGTATATTCTATTGTATATGTTGGAAGTATGTAATTGGCCTCTTTATGATTACCCTGGTATGATTACCCTGAGTCCCAGAAGAGGCTTTGGGCTTTGAACTTTTAAAGTGTTGAAACTATATATATATAGTCTTGGGTTCTATAAAAGAGCAGGCTGAGCAAGCCAGTAAGAAACATCCCTCCATGGCCTCTGCCTCAGCTCCTGCTTCCTGACCTGCTTGTGTTCCAGTCCTGACTTCCTTTGGTGATAAATATGGAAGGTGTAATGTGTATATATATATATATATATATATATATATATATATATATATATATATATATATATATATATAAAACTACGTGGACCTTTGAGGTTGAACTAGATTCATTTTCCATTATGATGTGGCCATGGGGTCTGTGGACAGAAGTGAAATGTGGTAGCATAAGTAGAAATTTCCCCCAAAAGGCTCTGGTGTTAGAACACTGTGGTCCCCTGGTTATTGATAATATTTAAGTACATTTAGAAAGGAGGCCTTACTGAAGAGAGTATGTTTGGGGTGTGGTGAGGGGAGGCTGGATTTCAGAGCTGAAAGTCGTGCCTGCTTCCAGTTTGCTCTCTGCTTTGTGGCTGCGCATATGAGCGCTCAGCTCCCTGCTCCTGACATCATGACAACTATTTGTGGCTATGACTCCTCACCATGAGGGACTCGTCCCTCTGGAACCGTAAGTAAAAATAAACTCTTCCTTCTGTAACTTGCTGTGGTGGTTTGAATAGGTAGGGTCCCAAGAGACTTGTGTGTTTGAATGCTTAGCCCATGGGGAGTGGCATTATTAGGAGGTGTGGCCTAGCTGGAGGAAGTGTGTCAACAAGGCTTGGAGGTCTCCTATGCTCAAGCTCCGCCCATTGTGGCACAATGACCCCTTATGCTGCCGTGGGTCAAGATGTAGACCTCCCCAGTCCTCCAGCACCATGTCTGCCTGCATGTAGGTAGTCATGCTTCCCACCATGAATGATACTGGAACCTCTGAAACTGTAAGCCAGCCCCAATTAAATGTTGTCCTTTATTAGAGTCACCAAGGTCTTTGTGTCTCTTCACAGCAGTGGAAACTCTAAGACAGTTGCACTGGTCGTGGTGTTTTATCACAGCAATAGATAAGTGACTAATACATCTTTTATCATAAAGCCACCAGGGTTCAGTCATGGGACTCCTCCTTGGTGACCGTATCTAAGTCCCATCACTTTCCCAGGCTGTACCTCTGTCACAACTGTATTACCATCCCACCTCTGTACAACACAATGGGGATTAAAGTTCAGTATAAGGAACTGGAAAACACGCATTATATTCTGCCAAACATGGCCAGCAGCTCCTCTTTAGCCATCCTGCTGTGCTCCCCAGCTGCCTGGCAATCAGTTTTCTGTTTCCACTGTGCTTGGAGAACGTCCTTTAGACGCCCCTTGCAGGTAGTTCTGCTAGCAACATGTTCTACTGGCTTGCCTTTTTCCCAAAGAATGTCTGACTCCCCCTCCGTGCCTAAAGAACATTTTGCTTGACAGAATTTACAGTTAACAGTTTTCTTTACGAGAGTGAAGAATCCTGTGCCCTTCCTTCTGGCTCCCGAGGCCCCAGAGAAGCAGCCAGATCTGGTTGAGACTGCCTCTCCCCTACCTTCAACCATGTAATTTCTCATTGACAGGCAAGGCTTTTCCTTTCCTCGGGTTGCCACATGTTTAACTAAAGCCTGGTGTGATGATGGTTCATATCCGTAATCCTAGCACTTGGGAAACTGAACAGGACTGGCTCAAACTCAAGGACAGTCCACAGTGTAAGACCCTGTTTCAAAAATATAGATAAGGTCAGGTATATTGGTGCTTGCCTCTAATCCTGGCACTTAGGAAGGAGAGAGGCAGGCAGTCCTCTGATTTCAAGGCCAGTGTGAGCTAGTTAGTTCCAGATCAGCCTGGCTATAGAGTGAACCAGTTTCTCAGTCTCTCTCTCCCCCCTCCCCACATCTCTCTCTTTCTCCCTCTCCTCCTCCTCCTCCTCTCTCTCTCTCTCTCTCTCTCTCTCTCTCTCTCTCTCTCTCTGACATGCACACCAATGGCAAGAGAGACAGCAGAGAAATAAAAATCTATAACGTGCCTTGGTATGGGATGCTGGCAGATTTACCGTATCAAGGCTTACTCGGGCTCTTGTATCTGTATATTCTTTCTTTGACTTAGGGGCATCCACAGCCGTTACTTCTTTTAGCCTTACAACTCCGCCTCAGTGTTCTGGAGTGCTGATGAAACATGAATTATCCCAGCAACTTCCGAGATTCAGTTTTATTGTTTGAGACAAGGTGTATATTCAGCCCAGAACTTTCCATCCCTTCTGCCTCGGCCTCCTCAGCGCTGCCATCTCAGGTAGACGCCACCCAACTTGGCTTAGGCTCACACTCTGTACTATTTTCTTTGTTCTTCAGTTCCAAGAAAGTTCTAGCACTCTCGTCATCCCCAGTCTACCACTGTATCCTTCTAATGATGGACAGTGCTATTCTGGTTGCCTTCTCAAATTCTGTAATTTCGAGTCGGCGCTTTATAATTTCTTTTTCTTTGCTACATTTTTTTTTTCAGTTTTAAATGAGTTTGTAATCACTTTTTTCTTCCAATTACTTCTGAAAGCGACTTTCATGGCTGTCGACGAGTCCTCGGCAGATGGCTCGTCTTGGCGTCCATTTCAGTGAGCAGCCTTTTTACATTCACATTGTGAATGTTCTTGGAATGATAAGCGGTTCTTTCAAATGCACGCCGGACATTTGGGTTATTCTGTTTGGAGACTCCTGGTTCTATTTAAATCTTCTACGTTAGCAGGCAGCTAGCTGCTAATGCCAGTGTGTGGAGGGATGTCACATGTGCAATCTGGCCTGCCTCTGTGGCCTCCCGTTCCAAGGCTGGCTTTGTCTCAGGAATCCTCCCCTTGCTCTCCTGGCTTCCTTGATTCTCTGGTGTGGGTGGGGCGGCTCGGTCCCTGCTGGTGTCATCTGCAGGGTTATGAAGGCGTGTCTCCGGAGTCCATCCTGCGGAGGATGTGGGTCTCCATGCTGACAGGCAGCTTCACAACACTACCTCTGTGGTCCCCGCTGGCACCCCTCCCCACCCCCCCACACCTCCCACCCCGTGCAGGCAGGGTCAGGTGAGCCTACGGGTGCTCTGACATTGTCACTGGGGACAGACTGTGGCCTGGGGCTGGAGCACTGGTCAAGGTCTCTGTTGGGCATTGTTCTAGGTCTCTCCTGCCACTGGCCAGAGAGGGAGGGGTTTTTCCAGAAGATTTGCCTGTATCTGTTGGCCATCGTGTGTGGTAGGCCTCTCTGGGTCCCTGGCTCAGAAATCAAAGAAAAAGAAAACTCAGAGCCATAGCTTGAGTTCTGAGTTCCAGGCCAGTGTATTTATTTTCAACTCTCAAGTCCTTTTCCTACTGGCTGTTACTTGTGAGGTATTTGATTGTATTTAGATGAAAGGAACAGAAAGGTGAACTCATTGCACATTTTCCTTCTATTTTTCTCCTTCCCCTAAGAATTCTCCTGGCCACAGACAAGGACCATACGCTTCCGCTTCCGGGGCAGACCCTAACCCTCACGTACCGGGATGCTGAAGATAGTAAGATAAAGCTGGGGGGGGGGGGGTGTTTCCCTGAGCTTGACGTCTGCCCGCCTAACATTCACAAAGGCTTCAAAGGCTTGCCTGACTATGCCAAATTCCCCTTATAAGGACTGCAGCCAACCCCAATGTCTCAATCTTGATACCTGCAAAGATCCTGTCTCCAAACAGTTCACACTCTGATGTACTAGGCTTAAGACTTTGGCATGTGAGTCTATGATACCTCTAGCACCAGGCCTTTGCTTGGCCAATCACCTCTCTCCACAACTTTTGTTACCCGCCCACCCCACCCCACCCCCAGTCGGTTTACATGGTTCCCTAAAGCTTCCAAAACATATTCAAAACACCTAAGGGTCACCTGTTCACACCAATTTCCCACAAAACTAATGTCAATAACAAAAAAGGGCCAAATTTGTTATAAAACCCAACCCTAACATTACAGGCCTGTTCTCAGATGTGACGAGTCTGGATGCCCAGGTCTGGGAAGCACGCCCTATTTTGCTTATTGGGAAGGTCATGTAGCACTGAATCAGGCCTAGGAAGTGCCCAGCAGGGGCTCTGACCATTGGCAATACCATCTCTGCCCCCCTAAAACACTTCCAGCCATCGAGGATACTGCATGTCTAAACTGAGGTAGGACCCGTGTGGCAGTTCCACACCTGCCTTCTCTACGACCTCTGAGTAACCCGGTAAGGTTCACCCTTATCTACACCATTAGAAAGAACCTCAGCTTAAGCTGCCCCTGGAGAAAGGAACCTGAAGGTACAGGGATGCGGAAGCTTGGCCACTGGCCAAGTTACAGACTCAGGGACAGGCCAGCCCCACCCTTGGCCCCGCCCCCAGCCATTTGCCACGCCCCAAGGCCTGCGTCCCATCTATCAGGCCCTTGTCTCAGGCCCCTCACTCCTCACGCTTCACCCTGCTCAGACCCCCCACCCCACCCTCGAGCTTCATGTCCCTTCCCCAAACCTGCACCCCACCTATTGAACCTTGTCCGCCAGCCGCGCGGCCCATGCCCCGCCCACCTACCCCCTACCCTACCCATTACCCCTTGCCCCGCCCCCTTCCCTTAGTCCCTTATTCTTCGCCCCTCCCACAAAATCCAGGGCTCCGCCTTCCACCTCCTGCAACGCTCCCGCAGTCCACGCCCCGCCTATTTGGTTCTTTCCCTTCCCATTACCCCTTATCCCCCACTCTTTATACTAAGTCCCTACCCAAGAGGCCCGTGTCCCGCCTACCACCCCCTCGTACCTCCCACTACCTCCTTCATCCAAGACCCTTGCGGAGCTTGCTGCCTTCGGCCTCGCCCTCGAGGTTCGCGCCCCACCCTCGACTCCTGGACCCAGCCAATTACACTTTCTCTTCGCCCCCCCTCTCGTCCTCCTGCCCGTCACTCCGCCCCCTAAGCCCTTTGTCCGCCCACTTTCCCTGGCCCCGCCCTTTACCCCTTACTCCCTGCCCCTCCCCCAGCATCTCTCCTAAGAGGCGAACACTCTGCCTCGAGCAACGGAGTCAGCCGGAAGTCTTGCCGTAAAGTGCGCTACGACCATCGTACTAGCGCCGGTTTCCTTGGAGACAAGCAACGCGCTCAAGATGGCGGCGCCGGCGGAGGCGGAGGTAGCCACGGGCTTCACCGAAGCGGCTGAAGCAGCGGAACTGACCCGCGCGCTAGGCCGCCTGCTACCGGGGCTGGAGACCGAAAGTAAGCTGGGGCGGCGGCGCGCTCTGGAGGCTCTGGAGCACGCACTGGAAGAGGCGGTGCGGCCCGGAGCGGATTCCGCTGCTTTCCAGGGCCCCTGGGCTCGTCTGCTGCTGCCGCGCCTGTTGCGACTTCTGACCGATCCGGCCGAGGGCTGCCGCGCGCTGGCTGCTCACCTGCTGGACTTGGGCCTGCGCCGCGCCGCGCGGCCCCGTGACGCTCTGCCGCGCCTGTTGCCCGCGCTCACCGCGCGCCTGGCGCGACCTGAACCCACGCGGCCGCCGCCTGAGCCCTGCGAAGAGCTGCGACTTACCCTCGTGCAACTGCTCCACTTGGCCGTGGACCTGGGCGGCGCCGCACTCGCTCCCCACCTGGACGACGCGGTGCGCGCGCTGCGGGGCGCGCTGCTCGATCCCTTCGCCGCGGTCCGCCGGGAGGGTTGCGAGTGCGCCGCCGCTTTGGCACGTGCCACTCCGGGTAAGCATCGGATCCCCTTGCCTGGGTACCTAGATTTCCAGAAACTGAGCTAAAGTGGGCTGGTTCCTTCGTATGGTGATTTCAGATGGGAGGGGGCACGAGACACGAGCTTACTGTGTAGCGCTGGCTAGCTGTCATCAAATTTGACTGATGCTCCTGCCTCAGCCTAAGTGCTAGACTCTCAGACCTGTGCCACGCCCATTTCACGGTCATTTTTATGTAAAGGTTAAGGAACTCACGTGGAAAGGGACAACTCAAGATTGTGAACTTAGTTTTTCTACTCCAGTGTTTTCTGTGTCTCTGACTTGGGGCACTAACTTCCTGGGTGAAAGGAGGTTGCTTCTCCACTTCCCTTTCGTTTATTTCTTTCTACCATTCTAACGGCTCTGCTAGATCAGAGCCTTCCCTTTTCTCCTTCTAGACTAGAGTTTGGAAAAATAAGAGGCCCTGCCTAGTGATGATAGTTAAACTGAAAGTCTTCCTTGGGAGAGAGCCAACCTTGTGAAAGAGGTGTACATATCCCCCCTGGATACCTGGAACATAGCTCCCAGCACCACTGGAGAGGAGAAGTGGGAGTTGAGGCTAGCAGAGGAGGTTTGATGGCAGCCACAGAACAGGGCCCCGTGCAGCTGTATCTCATAACCAGCAGCCTCCCTGTCCCGCAGAGCACTTCCACATGCAGTCGGAGTCCCTGATAGGCCCCCTGATGCAGACCATCTCCCACCAGCACTGGAAGGTCCGCGTAGCTGTCATCGAAGCCACGGGCACTGTGATCCAGTTTGGCAATGGGAATTCGGTGGATGATGTTCTTTCCCACTTTGCTCAAAGACTCTTTGATGACGTCCCTCAGGTACTGAGATTTTTCTGCTTGAATCGTCTGGAAACCATGTGCCTATCCACAGGGAGAATTCCGGGCAGGGCCTAGTGCTGAGGGCCTTGCAGAGATGGACAGAGTGGAAGTCCAGGGCTGGGGTAATCTCCATGCTGGTGGGTGGCAGACAGGAGCCCTCTTAAAGCCACTGTAGGCAGAACACTCGGTGACTTTAAGAAGGCAGAATCCAGATCACAGGCATGTCTCAGATCTTAGGCTGTTGTGGCTTATGGTAATGTCCCCTGCAAAAAAAGAACTGGTGGTAGGCAAGCTCTGTCTCCAAGGGAGAAAACACGTGAAGGGGGAGCACATGATCCTGTTAGGTGGGGACGAGGGGCAGCGGGCAGCATGCTCCAGAAAAACTGAGAGCTGCCCCCATCACCGTCATTCGTATCAAACATCAGCTCTCCACACAGTAACAAGTTGCGACCAGGTGGCAGTGTCCCCTCCCCGTGATGACTGTATTGGCCTGAGTGCTATTGCGACCTTCCTGCCTCTGCTCCAGGTTGTGTCACTTGTGCAGGTGCCCCACCTACAGTGGATCCTACCCATGCCCTGCTGTAGGCTCGAAGCACAGCTTTTGATCTTGGTTATTTGTATACCTCTCTATCACCTTGTAGTTCATATGCATGTGATCCACCCATTCACCGTGCTCAGTAGCTTTTTAAAGGTTTTGTAAAGCATGAGTTGAGTTTGTAGTCTCAGGGTTGGGATTGTAGCTCAGATGTAGAGCACTTATTCAGCATGTATGAGGTGCTATATTCCATCCCCCTGCACCACACACACAGACAGCCTGGTGAATTTCAGCCACAATGTTGTCACAGTTATCATCGTCCCAACCAGTAAGCAGTAGTTCCCCATTTATACCTCTACCCAAACCCTGGTGAGGGAGATGATCTTTCTGTCCCACACTTGCTTGCTACGGACTTTTCATGGAGTCATGTCACATGTCATACAAGGTGACAGCTATCATCACTACAACCCATAAAACACCCAGGTATCCTGGTGAAAGTAGACTGCAAACACAATATATTGCTAAGGGGACAGTGAATCCACAGAGGGCAGAGCTAGTGAGTGTCAGAAAGTTCTGGATCAGCAGTGGCCCTCTCCTTTGTCAGAGAGGGGTATCAGCAGAGGTGGGGGGTGGGAGGGAGGCTGTGCCCACCCCTGTTTCAGGACTAACATCCCCACAGCAGGACTCTGAGCCACCCTCCCCAGAGACTCAGGAGTGAAACTTCTCTGTTCTCTTGTGGCAGGTCCGGCAGGCAGTGACCACGGTGGTGGGGGAATGGCTGCTGAATCTCCGCGACCGCTACTCCTTCTTCCACAAGCTCATCCCACTGCTTCTCAGCAGCTTCAGCGATGAGATGCCTGAAGTCCGGTGAGTCCAGCCGGGCGGGTGGGCGGGCTGCTATCCCCTAGCCCTCCAAGGTCATGCTGAGTAGGGATAAGAGCTTCTCCCCAGTGGCAGTTCTCTGCCTATCCCCTCATTCCATGTGCTATGTGGTCCTGTGTCATAGGACCCTGTCGGACCTTCTTAATATTTCAATTGAGCCCACAGGTGGCCATCAGGCAGAGCCGGTCAGAAGGCCACTCCTGCTAGGTGATGCCTGTTGCCTCACCCTTCTCCCCAGCCTTCAGGGTGTTTCCCTGAGGCTTCTGTGGTCAGGGCCTTCAGGAAGGGGATCTCCCGGCACCCAGACCTCACTGCCACTCCTGTCTTGCTGCGTTGCAGGGGGATAGCCACCAGCCTCTGGGAGAAGGTCGGGCTGCAGTGGCAGGAGGAGAACGAGGCAGATCTAAAGGACAAGCTGGACTTTGCTTCACCTCCTCCTCCCAACTACCCTGAGCACGGTGAGTGGTACTGCTGCTGGGTACAGCAGATGGCAGGTCCGTGAGGGGCATTTGTTCTTGGTCCTGAGGAAGGCACTGGCACCTGAGGTGCTGCAGGGCCCAGTGGTTGCTAGCTCGCTGTTTGGAGATCACAGAGAAGGGTGCCTCCTTCCCTGGATGGCACCCAGGTCTAAGTGCTGCCAGGCCCTGCCCTCTGTCTCTCAGGACCTGATCTTTTCACACCTCTGGGCCTCTTTTTTTGTTTGGTTTTTTTTGAATTTGATTTTTTCGAGACAGGGTTTCTCTGTATAGCCCTAGCTGTCCTGAAACTCACTCTGTAGGCCAGGCTGGCCTTGCTGCCTCTTCCTCCCAGAGTGCTGGGATTACAGGCGCGTGCCACCACCGCCCGGTTTCTGGGCCTCTTTTTAAAGAAGGGGAGGACTTCCCAGAAGCATCCAGACGTGCTGTCAGCTATTCACAAGTCCCTTCTGAGCGTGTGCAGGGACCTGTAACACTGCTGAGAGTTCCAAGAATGGCACCAAGGCAGGCATCATCCTCATGGAGAGCCCGCTGAGCCTGTGGGTCAGGGGTGACGGCATTTGGCTTCCTGTGTGTGTGCTGTACACTCGGGGCAGGGTCTTCTGTGGGCGCCTGCTTGTCCTCATATCGTCATAACTCAGGCCCGCATTTGTGCCCGTCTGGCAAGCTCCACTGTGAGGAGGGTCTCTGCCCATAACCGAGCTGCTGGCCTCATGCGCTTTGAGACCTCTTTTTTTTTTTTTTTTTTTTTTTTTTTTTTTTTTTAGCAAGCTTATTTTTTAAAACCAACCAGGATTACGTTCTGACAAGAACAGAAATGTAACCAGTGAAAGGCACGATCCCTCAGCTCCTGGGTGCCTTCTTCCTCACCCAGAGGAGGGCTTGGGATCTGGTGGGCTGTGATGCTGTGGCTGCTCCTGACTTCTGTTTTGTTGAGTTAGTGAATCCAGGCCTCTTATTAGCCAGAATCTCTGCCCCTGAGAGTCTTCCCTGTCCTTGGAAGCTGGCAGAAGGAAACCACTCCAGTTCTGAGAAAGGTCCAGGTAGCAGTTGTAAGCTGGGCGTGTTCGATGTGATAAGTCAGGTTGAAAGCACCGTTTTCCAGATCTAGAACTGAGTTGTGGCAGCTGTTTGTGTGTGAGATCATCAGTCTCATGGCCGCACACGTGTGATACCAAGTCTTGTGCCACTGAGCTATATCCCCGTCCCTTGGTTTTTGCGCAGCATCCGAGCAGCTCTGCCCTTGCTGTCCAAGGTCATGCCACACAGTTGATGGGGCCGTCTAGCAGTGTCCGCAGGACAGACTGGCCTTGAAGTACAAGGACGTCCCTACCTCGACTGTAACGGGGCTTGCTGTCCGGGCAAGGAGAGTGTGGGAGGCAGTGACTGTGTCGCAGAGATTCCACACTTGACTTGTGCTCAGCGGGGGCTTGAGTGTAGGGACTTGGGAGGCACGCTTGCCTGCTGCTTGTCGGCACGGACCAGCTTCCCCTGCTCCAGTTCTGGAAGGCTCTCTTGGATCTAAGTTAGGGACAAAGCTTGTTTCTGGCAGTGTTACAGGCGTCTCAGGGGTTCTGGTTCTGAACTGGGAGCAGCTTCTGCTCAGGGCTCATTCGGTTTTCTTTTTCTTTTTTACTTTTTTTTGGTTTGGTTTGGTTTGGTTTGGTTTTACACAGGGTTTCTCTGTATAGCCCTAGCTGTCCTGGAACTCATTCTGTAGACCAGGTTGGCCTCAAACTCAGAAATCTACCTGCCTCTGCCTCCCAAGTGCTGGGATTACAGGCGTGCGCCACCACTGCCTGACCAGAGCTCATTCCTTAGCTGAGCAGGGTGGGTTTAGAATTTGAGTCACAGTGGCCAGCAGCCCAGCACTGTTTTCACGAGTTTTGTCATTTCCCTTTGAAGTTCCTTCGGTGTAGGATTAGAATTGTAAGCTCAGGTTTTCATGATTGTGCAGTGTTTCTGCCATCTGGTCTTACTTGTCAGACCCTCACCCTAGTCCTCCTTGCTGCTGCCCCTCCCACTTCTGAGCCTGGCCTCTGCCTACCGTGCTGGGACCTGTGTTGTCCTTGTATAAGGGGCTGTGTACAAATACCTCTTACACCTCTAAAACTGCCTGTTAGCGCTATGGGTTTGTGAGCTTCTTCAAAAAACATGTCTGAAACTGAGAAGGGATGTGTCCAATCATCCCTGGTGCCTTCCTGGCTGCATCCACTTTGTTTTCTGGGTGTTGAGTCATGCTCTCTTGTGGCTAGACATCTCTGCTTGGGGCAGTGCATCTTCTTGTCGACTCTTAGCCCCATCACTGCTCCTGGCAGTGACCCTCAGTGCTTCTCAGATGGACACGCTCTTGATCAGCCTCCACCCCAAGAGTTAACTGAAACAGTGTTGAGGGACAGAGGAGAGCAGATGAGGGGCTAAGATATGTTATGTCCTTTCTTCCCGCCACTGAGGGGACTTCATTCAGTCTGCTAGCATAAAGTGCCCGCGCATGGGGTGAGCCCCTGGATCAATCTAGTCAAGGGCAAGCTTCTGCTGGCCTAGGACAGAAAGGCAGTGGTGTCAGCCCTCTACCCTCTACCACAGGGGTTATGCTCAACTTACAGAGGAATGTAGGTTCCTTTTTACACCGCCAAAACAAGTCCTCACTTCTAGTTTCTAATTTTTAGAAATATTTTTAAAGATTTTATTTTTTAAATGATTTATTTATTTTTATTTTATGTGTATTACTGCTTGGCCTCTGCCGTGTGCATGCTGGGTACCTGTGAAGGCCACAATTCTGAGCACCTGACATGAGTGCCAGGAACCAAAACCAGGTCCTTGGGAAGAACAGCGAGTGCTCCTTTCTGTTGAGCTTTCGCTCTAGCCCCTACCCCTTTGTTTTTATTTTTAGTTGTGTGTTGGCAGCTGGGAACCAAACTCAGGGCCTCTGCAGGAGCAGCCAGCACTCCTAACCACTGAACTCTCTCTCCAGCACCCAAATCACCACTGTGACCTCTCCACTTTACCTTACTAGTGTCTGTGGCTGCGTACAGTGTAGGGGTGGATTCCTGTGCACAGGAGGTCAGAAGCCAACTTTGTGGAGTTGTTCTCTCCTTCCACCTTTACGAGGGTGCTGGGCACTGAGCTCAGGTCATCGGCTTGCGTGGCAGAGGCCGGTGCCCACCCCACCGCCTTACACCCTCTAGTCACCACTTTTATGATGAAGTGCTGAGCAGGCCAGCAAGGAAAGTTGCAGTTCGTTGCTTCCAAATCAGTTTTTACTGCATAAAGTGTCCTCAAGTTCTTGCAAGCCACCAGGGGCCAGGCTCTGGTGACAGCATGTTCCAAGCGTTTTAGTGGTGGTGGCAGCAGCAGTTCTCCTTTGAAACATCTTTCTCCTGGAATTGTTTGCCCGTCGTGCCCAAGTGCTGAGGGCACAGGACACAGGGCCTTTTTCTTTCCTTCTTTTCCTTAAAAACAAACAAAACAAAACAAAACAAAAAGGCTGGTCTGGAAATGAGCAGCATTCTGCTTGAGTGTGTGTCATTGTGCCCGTCCACCTGTCTGCCCTGCCTGCATTCGTCAGGGTGCAGAGAGCCAGGGTGTTTGAATAGCAGTGGAAGAGGAACCGCGGCCGGCGAGCTGGCAGGCACCGTGGGAGCATTTTCTTCTCAAGGGCAGGTCTCGCTGCCTTAGCAGCACACAGGGCAGGCCTTGTAGACTAGAGTGAGAAGCCAGGAGAGGAAGGGAACCATTTCCACACAAGGCAGATTCCCCTACTCCCAAACCCCAGCATCTCTGACCCTCTGAAACTGAACTTTGACCTCTGCGCCAGCTTTAATCTTCCTTCCTGTCTCCCTCCCCAATCCCTCCAGGTGGAATCCCCTTGGCTTCACAGGACCTGACATGACCTCACCCTTTCCTTTAGTTTTGGTGGCTGTATGGATCGCTGCCTGTTGCCATGGTGTCTGGCTTTGCAGATGTCCATAGTTGCTCTGCCGAAGGGTACATTCTCTCTCGAATCTCTAAGGGCTCTCGCAGACATGGCCTGCTTAAGCTGTCTTTTTCTGCCTTTTTGTCTGCTATCATGGACTTGGACTGGAGTAAATGAGACTGCAACCCTAAGGCCTTCCTCCCTGCTTACCTGTGCTAACAGACTTCCAGACAGATGCAGGACCACTGGCCTAGCCTGCCTGAAAACCAGGTGGGAAATAATCAAATCTCGGAGGGAATCTAGACTGTGAAACAAAGATGGCTGGCAGTAGAGCAGTGGTGGTCTCTTAGGATGGCAGGAAGCCAGCGCAAGGGCGCTGTAGAGCAGTGGCGGTCTCTTAGGATGGCAGGAAGCCAGCGCAAGGGCACTGTAGAGCAGTGGCGGTCTCTTAGGATGGCAGGAAGCCAGCGCAAGGGCGCTGTAGAGCAGTGGCGGTCTCTTAGGATGGCAGGCCTGGTGCTTACCAGCATCCACCCGAAGGCAGACACTAGACAGGAATGAAATGCCCCAGCAGCCTTCTCTCTGAGCTCCAGAGGAAAGCAGCAAGTTGAGATGGCAAGATAGGACATTCCTCAACCAAAGTGGGGGAGAGCACAGACACGTGTCACAGCTTGAATGAATCAAGAGAAAAGCCTATTTACATAGAGGTCCCTCCTACCCCCACCCCCACCCACCCCTCAAACAATGTCCTAAGTAATGCTATCAGCCCAGGATGGAGTTGAGTCCTGACATTTGTGGATGTTGATGAGGGGGACTTCTGCATTTAAGCAGTGTACTCGTCAGGGTTCTCTAGAGTCACAGAACCTATGGGATGACTATATTAAGAGAATTTATTGTAATGACTTACAGTCTGTAACCATCTAACCCAACAATGGGCAGCTGAGGATGGGATGTCCAAGAATTTAGTAGTTGCTCAGTCCCACGAGGCTAGTTGTTCTGTATAGGATGGAATCCTGAAGAAATAGGTTCCAACAGATGTGCTGGCAGGCAGGTGCAAGCAGGAGAAGGTGAGCCTTCCTGATGTAGGCCTCCAGCAGAAGGCGTGGCCAGATTAAAAGTGTGCACTGCCTTGCTTGGGCCTAAGCTTTTCATGGCCACTATGCCTCAGAGTCTAGATCAAAAGCGTGTGTCATTCCATGTCAAAATCCAGGTTGAAAGCCTGTGTCTTCCAACCTCAAGATGTGGCTCACAGGTGTGTGCCCTCCATTTCTAGATAGTAGCTCATTCCAGATGTGGTCAAGTTGACAGCCAGGAAAAGCCACCACCACAAATATCTACAAGGATGTATAGAAGGGTTAATCATTACTTGCAGGTAGGGAGGGAGAATTAGCTTTGGTTTTTTTCACGTTTTTTTAATATTCGGGTTGGCAAGATACTTCAGTAGGAAAAGGCGCCTGCTGCCTGAGTTTTGTTCCTAGAGCCCGCATGGTGGGGAGAACTGACTCCCACAAGTCGACCTCTGACCTTCACGTGTGTGCTGTGGCATGCACTCACACAATAAACAGTTTAAAAGAACTGATTTACCACCCGTGTGTGAGAGTGTACAGGCACACATGTGATGGTCATAGACCGACTTCGTGGAGTTGATCCTGGTCTTCCACTTTGTTTTGGAAGCAGGATCTGCCGTTTCCGTGGCTGAGTTAATTACTCCAGTTAGTTGGGCCAAGAGCTTCTGAAGGAGACTCCTGTCTCTGCTTTTCATCTCTCCACAGGAGAGCTCGGAATACAGAAGCATGCCACCATGTAAGGCCTTGTGCTGTTTTTAACCACGGTTGTGGGGTTGGAACTCAGATCATCAGACTTTGACCCACCAAGCTATCTTATGGGTCTTTTGTTTATTTGTTTACAATGCTGGGGATTGAACCTGAGACCTCATTACCCCCCCCCCCCCCGCCGCCCTCTTTTTACTTGTAGTTTTTGCTTTCTTTATGAGCTATAACCCAGGCTGGCCTCAGACAGCCTGTAGCTGAGACTGGCTTTTGACTTTCGATCCCCTTGCCTCTGTGTCCAAGATGCTTACAGGCGTGTACCTCCGTGCCCTCATTTCCTGACACTGAAGTGGAACTTGGGCCTCATGCATGCTAAGCAAGCATCACCCACTGAGGCAGTTTAGACAGGCAGCGATCCATACAGCCTGGACGGCCTTCACCTGTGGGCCTGCTGATTCAGCCTCAAGCAGCCTAGGAAAACACTGGCAAAAACCAAGCATTTTCAGTGTGTACTGAGTGTGTGCTCTGATTGCGCGAGAGCAGGTTAGTCAGTCCTGGTTCCGAGGGAGACAGCGCAGCTCGTGTTTGAGAGCATTGACACGTGTGCCTTTTGCCTCAGTGCTTGGCTCGGTTCTGTTTTTAGCATCTATGACAATTATGTTTACAGATATTTGTTAGAGTGATTATAAGAAAGTAAAAGTGGCTAGGCATGGTGGAGTTTGCCATCCTAGTATTGGAAAATCTGAGGTAGGAGGATTGCTGTGAGCTTGAGGCCTGGAACCAGCTCTGTACGGTGGAAGTACTCATATCCATGCGGTCCTGTAGAGCAGCCTCTGGCCACATATGCCCACTGGGTGCTCAGATTGGCACAGCCTGGGTGCTGAGCTGCTGGTATGTGTAGACTAGGTGTTGGCAAATGCACACACCAAGAGCCAGTGCTGGCTGAGCTGTCCCACCCCCTCTATGGCCAGGGTTGGTGGCAAATGCCTGAAGGCTACAAAGTGCATTTAGAGGGAAGCTTGGTGAAACCCTGCCTCAGAGAGAGGCTGAGGGTGTAGCTGAGAGGTCCAGCATTCATCTAGAAGCCACCAATCAGGGCCTGGGCAGAATATGGCTCAGCAGTAAAACTTGACTTGAATCCACCAGTGAGGAGCTCGTGACTTAGTAGTAGACTACCTGCCTAGCATCCCCCCAGGAGGGATATAGTTCAGTGGCAGAGTGTTTGCTTAGCAAATGTAAGGTTGTAGGTTCAATCCCTGGGGTGTGTGTGTTCAGAAGATAAAATGACCAAGAAATAATTACTATTTGTGTCCAGAACATACAGAGAACTCTCAGAACTCAATAAGAAAAACAATTCAAAACTTTCAAACATCCAGTATTTGGAAAAACATCACCCAGGATAGTAATACACACAGCACAAAGCCTATAAACATGCTTGGTGTCTTCGGCATTGGGGAATGGAAATCGGACCTCCAAGAGGTGCTGCTAGATGCTTCCAGCTGCCTTGAAAGCTGCCTGTGGCGTGGCAGGAAGTGGAGCAGTGCCGTCACTGTAGAAGACAGACAGGTGCTTTCTTCTAAGGCATACCTGTGGTGTGGTGTAGCCAAAGTAGATATTGACACCAAGAAAGTTGAATGCCTGACCCCATGAGTAACTGTACTAGGGTTCAGCACAGCACCTTTAAAACAGCCCTGGGTCAGGACTGAGCTCTCGGGAGATGGAGAAACTGAGGAGTTCACAGCATAGATGGCGCCCACAGAGTCTGCTATACAGTCCACTGGTGAAGATGCTACAGATTACACTAGTGCAAGGCAGAGCCATTGGTCGGGGACAGGGATTTGGGGGGCGGGGAACCCCAGAGCTAAGGTTATTTCAGGTTATGTGGTGACCATTGGCAGGTGTGTCCCACTGTGGTTTCTTACGGTCATACTTCAGTATAGCCTTACTTTTTTGTTTTGTTTTGGTTTTTGAAACAGGGTTTTTCTATGTAGCCCTGGCTGTCCTGAAATTCACTCTGTAGACCAGGCTGGCCTTGAATCAGAGATCCACCTGCCTCTGATTCTGGTGTGCTGACTAAAGGTGTGCACCACCACTGCCTGTTGAGAAACGTTATGATTGTGACCCTCACTCTTTTCTTTTTGGGAGGAGGCGGGGTTGGGGTATTTTGTTTTAGTTGGTTGACTGTTTTTGTTGTTAAATTTTGTTTAAAATGGGGTCTCTCTATACCCCCGGGATAACCTGGAACTTGTGTAACTCGACCTGGTCTCATACTTACAGGAATCCTCCTGCCTCAGTGCAGTGGCAAGCTGCCAAGCCTAGCTCTCCTTTCTGTCTTGGGACATTCCGAACTTTCAGTCAGTCAGACAGAAGGTATAACTAACCACTTTCCGCACAGACCCTGAAGCTGTTTTTGTAGGTTCCCATTTTTTTTCCCTCCAGAGAGCCGTCCTGGCCTGGGCTGCCGAGAGCTGGTCTTCAGAAACCTCTCCAAGGTGCTTCCTGCCATCTGTCATGATATCACCGACTGGGTGGTGGGGACGCGAGTGAAGGCAGCACAGCTGTTGCCCGTGCTGCTGCTGCACGCAGAGGACCACATCACACAGCACCTGGAGATCATCCTCAGAGCCCTGTACCAGGCGTGCACTGACGAAGAGAAGGCTGTGGTCAGCAGTGTGAGTGTCCTACCCTGCAAGTGGCAGAGCTCTCGGCCCTGTAGACATCAGTTCTGTAGTCAGCAGCTAGGTAGAGGTGTGGACCCCTCTCCTGCCTTCTCACCTCCCATAGTCAGCCACTAGCCTGGCCCTGGTGATGCCCTCAAGGCAAACTTTGTCTCATCTCTGAGTTCAGAGGGCACATGCAGCAGGCTGTCAGCAGTTGGCCTCAAAGACTGGCTTTTCCAGCCCAGGCACACAGGCACACATGCCATTTTCACACAAAACTCAGGGGGAAGTGGGAGAGTCCGGTCATGTGTGTTTACAAAGTATGTAACCGTGTGTGTGCACTTGTTTGTATGAGTACATGTGCAGTTGTGTGCATGCTTGTGGAAGCCCAAATTTAACGCTGGATATCAGGTGTGTCCACTGATTGCAAGGTCTCCCATTGAATCTTACCTAGCCAGCGTGCTCCACGGTTCCCAGTGTCTAGCTCCTGGGCACTGGGATGACGAGGCTGTCATCCCTTCCCTCCTTTTACATGGGTGCTGGGGATCTGAACTCTGATCATCGGACTTGTGTGCAAGCATGCTATTCCCTGAGCTACCTCCCAGGCATTATCATGAAACTTGTGAACATCTGTTTTGTTGGCAAAATGAAAGATTTTATATCTCCTGATATGGTTTATGAAGGAGTAGGAGGGACTGGAGAGACATGCCGTGTACAGGCTGCTGTGTCTTTGTACTCTGTGCCTTCCCTCTGTGCTGCCCCTGTCTGCTCCACGATGTGGGTGCAGAGCTGGCTGGGACCACAAGCTTCGTGCCTCTCCAGCCTCTCCAGCCCCATTCCCAGCAGACCTTGCTGCTACCCAGCTCTGTTACGTCATGTCTGAGTAGTTTGCTAATGGAAACAGCAGCGCAGAGCCTATGCGGCTGGTGGTGCAATGCCCTGCATTTGACTTCATGGTTTTGCATCTCAGCCTTGTTTTTACCATTGTCAGATTCCCCAGGGTGTGGAGGCATTGAGTGTATGAATGAGACACTTAGGCAGCTGGTGTCAAATGAGGCAGCCAGACACATGGCTTCCAAGCCCTGGGTCCCATTTGCCTAGGTCTCCCCTATGAGAGAAAGAAGGGTGTATGTGTCCCACAGGTCCTGTAACACGTGCCCTCTGACAGGTGGGAAGTCCTGTGGGGTAAACCCAGTCACCAGGCCAGAGCCCTGGCTGTGGCCATGTTTCCAAAACTCTGCATCTTCCCCTCTTTCTTTCTTGCAGTGTGTAAGAGCCGCAGAGCTCATTGGCACCTTTGTCAACCCAGAAGTATTCCTGAAACTGATCTTAGCCATGCTGAAGAAAGCACCCTCTGCCTCTGGCCTCTTGATCCTCGCTTCTGTCATCCGGGGCTGCCCCCAGAATGCCCTCCAGCCACACCTCAAGGTCATCGCCACAGAGCTGGCCCAGGAGCACATCTGCCAGGGGTCTGAGAGTGTAAGTGGGTGTCTGGAAGGTGGGCGTCAGGGTATCCTGGTGCTGGCCGCTCTCTGACTATGACTGCCGATGCTGGCTAGCCCACAGGCAGCAGCACATCCAGATGCCAGTGTCAGCCGCCTCTGTTCAGCCCTGTGGTCACCCACAACAGGCAGTCATTTAAGTTAAGATTTCCTCTTGTTAGTGCCAGCGGCTTAGGCAGCTCAGGATACATCCATCTCCAAGGCAGTCCAGCTGGCCTTGCTGCTGTGGATGGTTCTAGGTCAGGGACATGGGTCTGAGGGAGTCTTGTGTCCTGCCCTGGAGACAGAACTACACACCTCATCATTGGTGTGAACAGCACATCCTCAGGAGTGACCAGGAACTCATTCCTGTCCATGTCACTCAGCACTTGACTCCTATGTTTGAAGTAACCATGGTGACCTGACAGACAGGTTTGCTTTAAACTGAGCAAGAGCAGCCTAGCCCGCACTTTACCCCTGGGATAGGTTCTTGTTGTTTCTACTCAGGGCAAAATGAAGGTTGCTTTGTTGAGGTACCCTAGGCATGCCTTCTCCTCCAATACCCTCATCCTCCTCTTGGGAGACTAGGTTCTGCTCACTGGCCAGCATACCTGGTTAGGCCTCAGTGCACCCAGAGAAGGCTCAGCTCTGGAAGGCTGGGCTGGAGGGATGAGCACTGACTGACAGATGTCAGCCCTGATGCTCTGTGCAGCCATTTCTGTCGTCTGAGTGAGAGACCTATAGGTGTGGTGGCACGCCTCGTGTCTTAGTTACTTTGTTAGTGCTTTGATAAAACACCATGACCAGGGCAATTTACAGTAGAAAGTATTGGGGGCCTTAGGATTTCAGGGGGTTAGAGGCCATGGACATCGTGACAGGAAGCATGGACACAGGCAGGCATGGTGCCGGGGCAGTAGCTGAGAACTTACATCTGATCCACGAGCACAAGGCAGCAAGAGAAAGTTAACTGGAAAAGTTGTGGACTTTTGAAACCGCAAAGCCTACCCCTAGTGACACACCTCCTCCAACAAGGCCCTGCCCCCTAACCCTTTCCCAATAGTTCCACCAACTGGGGTCCAGGTGTTCAAATCTATGAGCCTATGGGGCTATTCTCGTTCAACCCGTACACCTATAATTCCAGCATTTGGGAGGTTGAAGGATCACAGGTTCAAGAACATCCCGGGCTACATAGTGAGGCTCTACCTTAGTGAGAAAAGGAAAGGGAAACTAAGATGCTTGATTTTTAAATAACAAAATAATAAGGGAACCCTGAGGGAATAGGGCTGGAGTCCTGGGGAGGCGTGAGGAAGGACTGTGCTCGTGCACTCAGCACTAGGTGTCCATGTTTCCCAGAACTCACCTAGATAAATGCCAATCTTGCAACTGCATGTTTCCTTGGAAACGCAGAACATTCCCCCTCTGGAAAGGGTGGCTTCAAGTCTTGAGGAGGTATTTCTATATCTTTTACAAACTTGACAGCAAGGAAATTGTAGCCACTTGACTTCTTGGTGTTGCTTCCTGGCCTGTCAGGCTCATCGGTGCTGGCTCTCAGCTGACTGGTGTCTCTTAGCTGACGGGAGAGTTACTCTCCAGCCTTCTAGCAAAGGTGGTTGATTTCTTTTCTAGGATATACTTTGCTTCGTCCATTTCTATGTGCATATGAGTGCAGGTGCCCAAACTAGGAACCCCCTAGAGCTGGCGTTATAGGTGAGTGTGAGCCGCTGGACAGGAGTGCTGGGAACTAAACCTGGATCGTCTACAGGAGCAGGGCAGACTGTTAGCATTGACCATCACTCCGCCGAGAGGAACCCTTCCAGCGTGCTAGCATGTTCTCTTCCCCAGTCCAGGGACTCTTGGCATCAGAGAAACCTAGGATGGACATGATACTTTCCTCTTGCCAGATCTGAATTATTAGCAAGGAAGGATAGAGGTGTTTAGGTGGGCCCAAGGCTCTTGGACTTGGAAGTTGACAGCTCCACACTGAAGTTCATCTGAGGTTGTTTGGGATGTTGGATTTCTTATGGTCACAAAAGCGTGATAAGACCCTCTTTAAGAACAAACTGGGGGCTGTTAAGATTTGTCGTCAGGTCAGCTCACTTGTCTGAGGGCTGGTGTGTAAGTATTTACGGCGTATTTATGACTTGCCTGTCACTGCCATTCCTATTAATTCTGTGCTCTGTGGAATAGACAAAAGTAGAGGAAATGATAAAGGACATGAATGCAGAGAGAAGCCTGTGGGATTTCTGCCTTCCTGCCTCCTGTGGCGAGTGCTTCTCAGGGTCCCTGTGGCCACCCAGCCCTGGGGCCAAGGGAAATGCACCTGAAGCCAAGTGGAGCCAGGGATGTGCAGCGTCGCCCTCAGCACCTGTTAGGAGGCTTGTGATCGACCGGCATTTCTGTGGTGCAGGGTGGACGTACGCTTCACCAGCGAAACTCTAGCCTTGCCTCACTTTAGGTGTTTAAAGAGGGTCCTTTCAGCCTGGGACTGTCACAGAGTTGTTCAGTGTGAGGTTTTGGGGATTGGTTGGTTGGTTGGTTGGGGCTTTGTTGTTTTTGTTACTGTTTTTGTTGTTGTTGTGTAGCCTAGGCAGAACTGTAACTAGGTAGCTGAGTTTGGCCTTAAATTCTTGATTCCCCTGCCTCCACCTCCCTGATCCTGGGATAACAGGCCATGAGTGAAAGGGGAATGGAAAAGAGGACAGGACCTCTGCTAAGAAGCTTAGGTTTTATTGTAGATAGAAGGGAGAGCAGAGGCAGAGACAGCTGGGGCAGCCCAGGTGAACATTTCCTGGCAGCCTGAACCCGGCTGTACTGACTGGTTTTATGTGTCAACTTGACACAGGCTGGAGTTATCACAGAGAAAGGAACTTCAGTTGGGGAAATGCCTCCATGAGATCCAGCTGTGGGGCTTTTTCTCAAATTTGTTGTTTTGAGACAGGGTTTTTCTGTGCAGTTCCGGTTGTCTGGAACTCGCTTGTAGATCAGGCTGGCCTCGAGCTCCTGAGTTCACCTCTGCCTCCCAAGCAGTGGGATTAAAGGCACACCCACACCATCTCCCGGCCCACAACGTGTATTCTGTATCCCTCAGTCGCTTCCCTGCTGGCCCACTGTGCCCTTCTCAGTGGGTGTGCTCAGGTCAGGGCCTGCAGCCCTCAGGTGGGGCGGCAGCTGCCCTGGCTCTTGCTGCATGCGTGGGTACCACACTGGCAGTGGGCGGGCCGTGGGAGGGATGCTGACTCCCACTGCTGTCTTCCAGAGTCTCTACCTGGAGCACCTGCTGCTGTGTGTACAGGCTCTGCTGTCCGTGTGTCGGGAAGACTGTCGTGCTGCCAGCCTGCAGCTCTTGGAGGTGCTGGTGACAGTAATGGCCGTCTCAGATGCCGCGGGTCTTGAGAAGAAGGTAAGGGCACAGCACCCTGCATTTCCACAGGAAATGGAGTTGTCTGCTGTCAGTCTCCAGCATGGCTGAATTTGAGACCTGGGGCAGGCTTGACTAGCAAAGACGAAAGAATTCAGAATATTTAAGAGGAGCCTCTCACCAGGTGACCTCCAGGGAGTGACCCCTTTATCTGAGAGTGAAGGCTATTTAATATTGGGACCGCTGGACCAACCCTGCGCTGCCCTTCCCTCTAATCTCTTGGTACTTCAGAATGTTCCTGTGCAGCTAAAAGCTGTGGAGAAGGTTGATGGCTGCCCTCTGAAGCACAGCCCTTGGAGTTGTTTCTGTCCCCTTGACTCTGCATTTAAGCTTTAATTTAATTTTATTTTTTTGGTTCTGGTTTTTTGGCCAGATGGCCCTACATAGCCCAGGCTACCCCTGAACTTCTGAAGGCAAACTTCTGTCTCACAAAATAAGGTGGAGAGTGACACTTGAGTAGACACTTGAGTGTTGACCTCTGTTTTCCACGAGCACTCACTCACTCATGCACAAATCTCTTTAACATATAATCCCTGTGAGCCTCAATACCCATCTGGGGCCAGGTGCTACTGCTTCAGGGTGAGCCCAGAGCAAGGCTCTCAGCCACCGAGCCCTGCCTGAGGGGGCCTTGTCTTCTCTGTTGGGGTCTTTGTCAATTCAGATTCTTTTCTGTTAAGAAACGTTTGCAGAGGGTATGTGTCATATGTCATCAAAGACAACTTGTCACTGATGGGACTGTGAGTTCTAGCAAGGCCGTGCCTGCAGGCCTCAGGAAGGAAGCCAAACCCATCAGGTCAGGAACAGATATGGCCCGCTGCCCTGGGGAATGTCAGGGACTGCCCAATGGCAGTCCTCCTTCAGCCCCCACTAGCCTTTGTGATTGGTTCCAGAGCAGCCAGCAAGTAGTTTTTACCTTGAGATCTGGTCTGGGTAGGAGAGCTAAGCCTGGAGGGTGCAGGCAGCCTTCAGTGACTATTGGGAGATTTGGATGGTGGCTTTGTCAAATGTGTGTGTATGTGGGGCGGGGGTTGTTTGTAGCTGGCGGTGGGGCCGGGGCCTTTCATGTGGCACTCACTGTGTTCTGACACGCATTCCCAGTTCTCCTCCCTTTAGTTGTTTCATTCAGGGCTTTTACTTTGTTTGGGTTTTTGGTTTTTTTTAGTTGTGTACATATGTATGTTTGTACATGGACATGACCACATGTGTCCTGAGAGGCCAGAGTCATTGGATCCCCAAGACCTGTGGTAACAGATGGCTGTCAGTCCCCTGACATGGGACCCTAACTCAGGACTTCTATAAGAGAGCTATTCATGCTGCTAGCCATTGGGCCGTCTCCCCAGCCATAGGGTTTGTTTGGTGTTTGTTTTGGCTGGTTGGTTGGTTGGTTGATTGGTTTTTGGTTGGTTTTTGGGTTTTTTTTTGTCACAGGGTTTTTTCCTGACTGTCCTGGAACTCACTCTCTTTGTAGAACAGACTGGACTCAAATTCAAAGATCTGCCTGCCTCTGCCTCCTGAGTGCTGAGATTAAAGGCGTATGCTACCATGCCCAGCTGGACACCAGGCTAACTTTGAACTCTTGATCTTCCTGCCAGAGCTATCTATAAATCATAACAGGTTTTGTGCATTTGCATGTGCGAGCATGTGTGCATGTACGTGTGAGTGTGTGTGTTTGTGTGTGTGTGTGTGTGTGTGCGCGCGCGCGCGCGCGCGCGATGCCAGTGCCATTCTTCTGGCATCATCCAGAGGTTTTCTTTCTTTGCCTTCCATTTTACTTTTGAAAGATTTTTTTGAAGCCGGGCAGTGGTGGCACATACCTTTAATCCCAGCATTTGGGAGGCAGAAGCAGGGGGATTTCTGAGTTTGAGGCGAGCCTGGTCTACAGAGTGAGTTCCAGGACAGCCAGGGCTACACAGAGAAACCCTGTCTCGAAAAAACGAAAAACAAAAAAAAAAAGTTTTTTTTTTTTTGATTTGTATATATGTTCGTGAGTGCACTACCTGCAGAAGATGATCAAGAGCTTCAGATTTCATGGAGTTAAGAGTTATGAGACAGGGACTGGAGAGATGGCTCAGCAGTGAAGGGCACTGACTGCTCTTCCGGAGGACCTGAGTTCAATTCTCAGCACCCACGTGGTGGCTCCCAACCATCTGTAATGGGATCTGATGCCCTCTTCTGGTGTGTCTGAAGACAGCTACAGTGTACTCACATAAAATAAATAAATCTTTTTTTTTAAATTCCTTTAAAAATGTTGTAGGTATGACCTATTTATCATGGAGGCTGGGAACTAAGTTTAGGTCTTCTGCGAGAGCAGTATGTGCTCTTAATGCTGAGCCATCTCTCTGACCCTACCTATTTGCCTATCTGACAGTCTTTTACTGGCTCACTAAACAGGCTAGGCCAACCAGCAAGCCCTAAGGACCATCATACCCACTCCATCTTTGTCTCTCCATTGCTGAGATTATAGGCATACACCACCATGCCTGGCTTCTCATATGGGTTCTTGAGACCAAGTTCAGGGCTTCCAAATGACCACGCCTTCCTTCCCATCTCCCCCAAGCCCTGTCTTTAAAACTACTTTGCCCCTTGCACATGTGTAGTCAAGTCCCTGTTAGCATAGCCTCTGAACAGCTTTCAGGAAACACATCATGCACAAACATGCCTGCACATGGGTTCGTAGGCACACACAAGAGCTGGGCTGCTGAGTGGATGAGTTTGTGGCTGGTATTACCTGCTGTAGAAACAGCAGTGACAGGCCGAAAGTGTCATGGGGAGGGCATCAGCCCTAATGTAGCCTTGCTGCGGCCCCCCTGCCTGCTCTTTGGTGGGCTTATTCTACAATATTTACTTCCTGGTCAGATGTTTCTGTTTAGCTGATGTTTCCTATAGGTCTTAGACCTCAGATGACAAGAGAATCTCCAGGAATGGAAAGCTTTAAAAAATAAACTCCAAGCTGGCTGCTGGTGGCACATGCTTCTAGTCCCAGGTTTCCAGAGGCAGTTGGATCTGAGTTCAAGGCCAGCCTGGTCTATAGAGTTAGTTCCTGGACAGCCAGGGATACTATGAGAGACCCTGTCTTTCTCAAAGAACAAAAATTAGGGCTGGAGAGATGGCTCAGCAGTTAAGAGCATTGACTGCTCTTCCAGAGGTTCTGAGTTCAAGTCCCAGCAGCAACATGGTAGCTCACAACGATCTAATGGGATCTGATGCCCTCTTCTGATGTATCTGAAAACAGTGTATTCACATACATAAAATAAATCTTCAACAAAAGGTATTTTTAAAAAATGGTAGCCTTGGGGCTGGAGAGATGGCTCAACGGGTAGAGCACTGACTGTTCTTCCAAAGGTTATGAGTTCAAATCCCAGCATCTACCTAGTGGCTCACAACCATCCATAAAGAGATCTGATGCCCTCTTCTGGTGTCTGAAGACAGCTACAGTGTACTTACATATAATAAATAAATCTTTAAAAAAAAAAAAGAAAGAAAGAAAAAAGAAAAAAAAATGGTAGCCTTTAGGGGGCCGGTGAGATGGCAGTCATATAAAATTGCTTGCCACCAAGCCTGACAACTTGAGTTTGGTCCCCGTAGTGAGGCCCAGTAGTGAAGCTCCTTTTTCACCTTCTGACTTTGACACGTGCACTGTGGCCTGCATGCCCTGTGCCCCGAGAAGAACCTCAGTAAATGTAAGTGGAAAGAACAACTGGACTCTAAAGCTGGGGCTGTAACTCAGCTGGTAGGGTATTTACCTGGTATGACACAGCATAAAGCTGTGTTCGCACATGCCTGGAGTTCTCACCCTCAGCTTAGAAGCCAGAGGATTCAGAATTTGAGGTCATCTTGGCCAGCCAGACTGCATGTGATCCTGTCTCAAACAGCCCCCTCAAAAAAAACCCTGTTTTTTGTTTTTTGTTTTTGAGCTAGGGATTCTCTCTGTAGCCGTGGCTACCCTAGAACTCAGTCTGTAGACCAGGCTGGCCTTGAACACAGAGGTCCAACTGCCTCTGCCTCCCAAGTGCTACAATTAAAGGCATGCACTGCTGCCACCACCGCCTGGCCAAAAATTATTTTGAATTTAAAATTTAGTCTGGTCCCAACCTTTGTCTACCCTTCTGTAGGCTCAGCAGACCATGGACACGCTGGCTGAGGTGGAGGATACCCCCAGCAGTCAGGACCTCTACCGCAAGCACGTGGGTGCGCTCCTGGAGCGGCTGACAGCCTCGCACGGCGACTGGACCGTGCACTCCGTGCAGCTGCTCAAGTTCGTCGTGCTGCTCACCCAGGCAGGTGAGCTCGGGGCACTGGCCTTCAGCTCAGGACAGTTCTTGTTCGTGTGACAGGGTCTTGCTGCGTAGCTCAGGATGGCATCAAACCAGGTCTGCTCCTGCCTTGTCTTCCTCCATGCTGGGGTCCCAAAAATGGGCCACTGAACCCAGGAGAAATGTCTTCCGTGGTAAACCTTGAAAATAGGGTGTACCCTGGCTTCTTGTGCACCCTGTGTTCTTTAGATACTTGGGGTTTACAGTGGAATCCAGCATCTCCAGCTACAGAGGCTTTTTGTGCGAGAAGCATTCATTGCTTTATAATAACACTTAGAGTGTTTTATTTTTATTTTGTTTTTGAACATTTTTAATGCCAAGAGGTGCATCCCCAGTGCTTTGCTGGGTGGGCTTGCTCCGGCCCTGTGAGCCCGTATCATGGGCAGGTCCTACCACAGCCTTCAGGACCCAGTCAGGACCCTTTCCTCTCCTAGCTGGGTGCTCAGCAGTGGAGCCTTTTGTACTCAGCTCAGCTGCAAATCATGGCATTGTTAGAGTTTTAGTGTGACTCGGTAGTTCCCTTGTGTGGTTTCCAGTTCAGTCAGTGTGGATGTGCTCTCCTGTCTGATTGGCCCAGTGCCCTCTGGGGGCCATTTCGCACCACCCTCTGGCCCCTGGGCTCCTGGCTACTTGGTGTCTGGAAGGTGGGGTATGGGCATCAGGGCCTACATGTTGGGGGCTGTTGAGGCTTTCTGTTTTGACTTGCTGAGATATAAAAAGCAGAAGAACAAGTACTCAGGGCAGCAGCTCCTCCTGTCCCTGTCAGTGTCCCGGAGCACTGAGGGGCCCGCTTGTCTGATCTGACCATAGTCAGAGTACACCCAGATCTCCAGCCAGGAGCTGAGGGTGCAGCTCTGTTCCCTGTTCCCAGTCCCCAGCCCCAGGAAAAGCTGGGTTTACACATTTCTCTGGGTGGGCTCCTTTTGTTGTGAGGACCTGGTCTCATGCAGCTGAGACTAGCCTCAGACTTGCCATGTAGCTGAGGATAAGCCTGAAGTCTTCGTCTTGCCTCTGTCTCCTGAGTGCCAGGTCTACAGGTTCCCCCTCATACCTGCTTTATGCAGTCCTGGCTGGAATCCAGGATCCTAAGTGTGCTAGGCAGGCACTCTAACCACGGGCGGACAGCCTAGCCCCTCACTCAGTGGATATTTTCTTGGCAGACAGTTCGCTGCTCACTGAAGTTGAGCTGAGAAAGTCAGCTTCCCTCTCCTTCGTCCATCCCCTTTCCTCCCCTTTCCTCCGTCGTGAGAGCAACTCCAGCCTGAGCCCTTGGTTTTATTCTGAGTGCTGGCTCATCGGCTGCGGATTTCCAGACATCTGTCCTCTGATGGTTACAGCACTTTCCTGTGCTGCTTGGAGCCCTCAGTCCCCTGCTGCTCGTCCACACTGGAGGGATCCTGCTTGTTGCTTGTCTCGTCAGGCCCAGGCCGGCAGCTGCTTCCCCCACCCCCCAGTTGCCATTTTCGTTTCCCTTCTCCTCAGACCCACATAGCTGCAGGCAGATGACACTGCTGCCTCCTTAGGCCTCCAGTGCCACTTAACAGACTCTGGACCCACGGGGCTTTGAGACACTACATCTTGAGATGGGAGCTTTAGATGACTTGCCGTGTCGTCCCGTTGTAGAATTAGCAAACTGTGCCTGGGATTGTGCTAAAAATACTAAGTCCCACTTAGGGCGTGCGGCATAGCTGAGGAGTGTTTGGGAGTGCGTTCTGGAGAGTTAGCTGTGTATGTCCAGCTCTAGAGGCTGCACAGTTCCAGTCACCAGGCAGTGAGCCCTCAAGTAGAGGGTTGCTTATGGAGTCTATGTGGACTGGGTGCTGAAGGGAGCAGATCCTGTCTCTTGGCTTTCACACCACAAGGCTTGGGCAGACGGTGGGCATGCCTGGATTGAATGCTTTTAGTGCTTTTTTTTTTTTTTTTTTTTTTTTAAAGATATCTCTTGATTTTAGTTTTAGGAGTTTGGCTGAATAGACCTTTGTTGAGGACCGTCCCAGGTTCTTGTAAAAAATGTCAGGCATTTGTGGTTGTTGTTGTTGTTTGCTTTTATTTTGTTTTTCAAGACAGTATAGACTATGTGGCCCTGGCTCTACTGGAATTTTTTGAGTAGATTAGGCTGGTCTCAGACTCAGAGATCCACCTACCTCTGCCTCCTGACTGCCGGGATTAAAGATGTGCACCACCATGATGGATGATATAATCTTGGCCCTTGGAGAGATAGAAACAGGTCAATCTGTGGGGCACAGTGGCCAGCCAGCTTTGCCTAATCATTAAATCTCAGGTCCGTGAGAGACTCTGCCTCAAAGCAAGAAGGTGAATAGTCACTAAAGAACAATTGGAGGCGGAGATACATTCTCAAGTTCAGGGTCAGTCTAAATCCTTGTCAAAAGAAAAAGAGGCCAGGTATTGGTGGCACATGCCTGTAATCCCAGCACTTGGGAAGCAGAGGCAGGAGGATTTTTGAGTTCTAGGGCAGCCTGGTCTACAGAGTAAGTTCCAGGACAGCCAGGGCTACACAGAGAAACCCTGTCTGGGGGGGGGGGGGGGGGGAAGAGGGCTGGAGAAATTCTTCAGCTGTTAAGACCCCTTGCTGCTCTTGCAGAGGCCTGAGGCTTGGCTCCTAGCACCCATGTAATGTGGCTCACAACCCATGACTGCAACTCCAAGAGGGGGTCATTGCTTTGGGCCTGATCCTGTGGCCATGCACACGTCCTCAGGCACACATGCACAGTATTAAAAATAATAGTCATTTTTTAAAAAGATGTATTTATTACGTATAAGTGTTCTGCCTGCATGTAATGCCTGCAGGCCAGAAGAGGGCATCAGATCCCATTACTGATGGTTGTGAACCACCATGTGGGTGCTGGGAATTGAACTCAGGACCTCTGGAAGATCAGCCAGTGTAACCTCTGAGTTATCTCTCTAGCCTCCCAATGTAAAAAAAAAAAAAAAATTAAAGAAAAATTTAGTTAGAACTTGTAAAGAGAAGCTGGGTTTATGTCTTGGTCACAGGATGCAAGGGAGGCTGGAGATGATCTTTTGTTAGTGTCCTTAGCAGTTGGGAGGGAGAGCAGCATGTTGTCAGGAAGGGGCCATGGCACTGTGACTTGCAGGGTGCCCGCCCTCCACACCACTCCTGCCCCGGAATCTCCTACCCCAGCAGTGAGGCCTGGGGAGCCACCAGCTGCCTGCAGCCTCTTTTCTCTCTGCTAGGCCCTGCCGTGGGAGAAGCTCTGCAGCATGTGATCCCCACCCTCAGGGCCTGTCTCCAGCCCACCACAGACCCACACATGCGCCTGAAGCTCTTCTCTATCCTGTCCACGATGCTGCTGAGACCTAAGGACACCGTCGACTCTCAGGGGTAGGTCAGCCCCGGGTCTGCGTACGGCCCACATACGAGCTGGATGAGTCTTCCCACGCTGCCCTGGGCAGGGCCCCCAAGGTCTAAGGTAGGGCTTCTTGGTGGTCTGTATCTCTAGAATCCGCCCCACTAGGTAAACAGTGATCCTGGTGAGTGTACCACAGAGACACAGACAGTAAATCAAAGTCACTTTAGGGGAGTCATTAAAATTCCATCGAGTGAGAAAGTTTTAGGGCACATTAACTATTAATGGCTTCTGTTTCGGCTGTTCTGTTTTAAAAGCCTTTTGGCACCTTTCAGACCTAACAGTCCTGACTGAATTAGCATTGATGGTGAAGGCTTAAGGGTAGCTTCTGTTATCTCAGAAAAGCTCAGAGGCAGCTCTGCAACCTAAGAGCCTCCGATTTTATGGCTTTGAAGTAAAGGGAAAGTGGAACAAAGAGCTTAGGAAAGAACAGGCTCTCTGCGGAGGAGGGAAGCAAGCCAAGACCAGGCACATCCTGGGCGAGCATGGGAGAGGGAGGGCTGAGTGTGGGAGAGGGCATAGGAGATCAGGGGGCATAGGAGACACACATGGGCGCACGCACGCACACGCACACACACATATACACACACGGGCACACACATGGGCACACATACACACACACACACACACACACGGGCACACACGGGTACACACACACACAGACCAGATACACACATAGGCACACACACACACAGACACACACACACACACAGACCAGATACACACACACAGACCAGATACACACATGGGGGCGCACACACACACAGACCAGATACACACATGGGCACATACACACACAGACCAGATACACACACGGGCACACACACTCATACACATAGACACACACACACACACAGACCAGATACACACATGGGCACACACACATGGACCAGATACACACATGGGCATACACAGACCAGATACACACATGGGCATGCGTGCGCACGCGGACACACACACATACACACACACACACTGCCTTCCTTGAATATTGAACAGAATAAGATTCAAATCATTCTGGGACTTCCTAATCCGAACCACCCTTGGCAGCCTGGGTCTTGCAGATGGAGACCTGAGAACTTTAGCCCCATGCAAGCTCCTGGGACACCACCCACCAACCCCCCAAAAAAACCAAAAAACAGAAAACCTGTCCCCGTGAAGTGTGGACAGCAAGCTATAAAGTTCCTTGTGAGTTCCTCATTCTAACCTTTCTCCTTTGAGTGCATTCTTAATGTGGGGCCGACTGCCAACCTCTCACACTGCAGGAAATTCTGTTTCCTGCTATCTAAAAAACCTCAGGGCTGAAAAGGACCATAAAAAGGTATTAATGAGCGTCTTGGCAACAGGCCATTGAGCAGGCATGTACACAGGAGTGCAGTGAGTGAATGGCTGGGCCGCCACCAGGCTGTGGCCTTTTCCACACACCCAGTGTGCTGATGAACAGTGCCACCCCTGACCCACAAACACAGCTGCCAGGTTTGGGCCAGGTTCCCAATGACACACTTGAGACCTCTCCAGGGATCAAGTCAGTCTAGAGAATCCAATTATGCAGATGAGCTACTGAATGAGAGATGGCTACTGTTTAGGTAGGGACAGTTTGAAAATAGCGTTGTCGTAGAGTTTCTATTGCCGTGATGGAGCACAGTGGCCAAAAGAGATTTAAGGAGGAGTTTATTTCACTTGTACTTCTAGATGACAGCCCATCTCTGAGGGAAGTCAGGGCAGAACCCTGGAGCTGACGCAGAGGCCACAGAGGAGGGTTGCCTACTAGCTGTCTTTTCACTTGCTCTGCCTGCTGTTTTATAGCATCCCGGACCACCAGGCCAGCGGTGGCAACACCCACAATGGGCAGGTTCCTCCCACCTCAACCACTAATTTAGAAAATGCCCTGCAGGCTTGCCTACAGCTAGATCTTATGGAGGTAGTTTTTCAGTCGTGGTCCCCTTAGAGTTAGTCTCTCAGCTGAGTCTAGTTTGTGTCAAATTAACACAAAACTAGTCAGTACAAAATATTATTTGGTTTTGATTTATTGATCACAAAATAATAGAGTGAAAGGTTAGATGTCACGGCTCAGTCTAAGGATGTCATCTCTGGCAGAGATGTACAATAGAGAAATATGTACATGTACAATAGAGAAATAAAGTGTAATGCAAAATGTATGTGCACTGTGTGCATGTCCACACCCCACCCATGAGTACAGTAGATAAATAAAATGTAATGCAAAATGTGTGCTCTGTGGGCATGTCCACACCCTACCCATGCATATGATAGAGAAATAAAATGTAATGCAAAATTAAGAAACAAGATTGTGGCCTAAGGCCTAGGACTGTGGCTCAGCTGGTAGAGTACTTCTCTAGTTCACGGGAAGCCTTAGGTTCCTTCTCCAGTACTGCATCCCAGCACTCAGGAGGTGGAAGCAGGGAGATCGGGTATTCCCGGCTAGCCTAGACTATATGACAAGACCCTGTCTCAAAAACAAACAAACAAAAACGAGCTGGAGGTGTAGCTCAGTTGGAGAATCCCAAGCACATAGGGTTCAGTTCCCCAGCCTTGTACAAACGGGGTGTGGTGGGACATGCCTGTAGATCCCGCACTCAGGCTGGAGAATGAGACATTTAAGATCATCTTCAGCTACATAGGAAATTTCGAATCCAGCCTGGGCTCCATGAAATTCCATCTTTTTAAGGTAAAAATGAAAGTAGGTGATAGACCTGCCGTGGTGGGGAGAGAAGTCCTGAGCACCTGGCCGACTATCTGCTCTCTCTGAAGGGTGAGCAGTTCGTTAGTGAGGGCATGACAGGCTCTCCTTGACGTAGCCTCACATTAGCAAGACGTGCTGGGCCTCTTCTGTAGGAGAGTTCCTGTTAATAAAAGATGTTCTGTGTGCATGCACATACCTGAAGAGGCTCTGAGAGGGCATTGCACTCCCCTGGAGCTGTAGTCACGGGGTTGTGAGGCACCTGATGTGGGTGGGTCCTAGGGACCAAATTCAGGTCCTTAATGCTCAGCGAGTGCCCTCGAGCACCAGGACATCTCCAGCACCGTGTTACTTCTTTTTCGGTTTTGTTGGTTTTTTGAGACAGGCTTTCTCTGTGTAGCCCTGGCTGTCCTGGAACTCACTCTGTATACAGGCCAGCCATAAACTCATAGAGATCCACCTGCTTCTGCCTCTCTAGTGCTGAGATTAAAGATGTACACCACCACACCCAGCCCTTGTTTCTTGCTTCCTTTGTTTTAATGGTACAGATGGCAGGTTCATTGGAGGTGACAGAGGTGCCGTGTGGCCCACATAGCTGATCATGGTTGCTGCAGCACTTGAGCACAGAGTCCCCCCCCCAAACCCACCACCTTACTGGGTCACTTCACAGGGGACCCTTGCGGAGGGGCACAGGGTCAGGTCCAGTCCCATTCCCAAACTGAAGCATATCCTTCAGAGTACTCTGTGTATCCTTCCTCATGTGTCCTCTTGTTCCAGACAGTTCCATGGCTACTTGGATATGGTAGTAAATGACATCCTAGCCCCCAACCTGCAGTGGCATGCAGGGAGGACAGCTGCAGCCATCCGGACGGCCGCCATATCCTGTCTGTGGGCACTCATCAGCAGTGACATCTTATCGGCCAAGCAGGTAAGGACACCTGTGACCATCTCAGGTATTTGTCCATGTGTGTATCATGAGACCTTGCAGAACTGTGTCTTTCAGTTAGCGCAGAAAGCTCTAAAGGGCTGAGGTCTGGGGGGCCAGATCAGGGCAGAGCCCAAGATCTGGTCTCTGCCTTAGATTTACAATCTGTCTTAATTTCTTGTCTTGTTGCTATGATAAAATACCCTGACAAAAGCAACGCAAAAGAGAAAAGGGATATGCCAGGTCACAGGTAAGGTCACAGTCCATCACAGTACGGAAGTCAAGGGGCAGCAAGAGCTTGGAGCAGCTGGCCACATCACATCCACAGTCCAGATGCAGAAGTTGGTGGTGAGTGAGTGCCTTTAATTGGGATGTAGAGTCAGGCAGAGTTTTGAGTTTGAAGCCTACTTAGACTATATAGCCAGTTCCACAGTTACACAGTGAGACCTGTCTCCACAGAGAAGCAGACAGCGGTGAGTGCAGAGTGCTGCCAGCTCCCTGTCCACAAGATGGGTGTTCCCATGTCAACTAGCCTAATCAAGACAGCCACCCCAGGCATGCTAGAGGATATTCAAGGTCCTAGCAGGTTGACAGCCAGCCCTAACCATCACACAAACCTAGGAAAGATTATTTAAGTTGCTTCCTAATGCATTCGTCTTACTGTGGCATACCCAAGGCACTTTCAGCCGGGGGGTTGATCTTTTACAGATCTTGAGACATTTCCTATTGTTTGTTTTATACTGGGTCTCCAAAATCAAATATATTTTAGTACATTACACCTGCAGTGAACTGTGATACCATTCTGACTGGCCACAGCTCAGTGCTCCCAGCATGTGGCCTGTGGCTATTGTATTGGACAGTGCTGATGGTGGGGTTAGCAATGGATCTCAGAATCACATGAGCATGACTCTTGATCCATCACTTAACACTCTGCTTAGTTGTCTAAAATGTTCCTTTGACTCTTACGGCTAGCATGAAAATTTTTCTAAGGGATTTTCTAAGTTAAGCCCTCAGCATGGTATCTGCAGTAGGAGCTGGGCCCATTACATTTAATAATGTAAATTATTAAACTTTACACACTTAGGCAGCTACAGTGACATGCCAGCATCCATGTGAAAAAACAAAAAGCAAGAACAAAACAGGCCTGGTCACATGGGTGACTAGCATTGTGACAGCAGAGACAGAGTTCACTGACCAGCCAGTAAATGCCAGTCAGTGAGCTCTGACTTAGTGGGAGGCCCTGTGTCGACACCTAAGTGGTGGCTGGAGAGATGGCCCAGTGCTTGAGAGCCCTTCTGCTCCTGCAGAGGACCCAAGTTCAGTTTCTAGCACCCATAACTGGTGACTCGCAACTCCAGAAGATCTGATGCTCTCTTCTGGACTCTGAAGGTGCACATATAGACAGACAGACACACACATAGCAAATTGTGTGTGTGTGTGTGTGTGTGTGTGTGTGTGTGTGTGTGTGTGTGTTGGAGAATGATAATGGAAGATGCCTGGTATCAGTTCCTGGCCTTCATAAGCATGTGCACACACATATGCATTATTTCTGCTGCAACTGCACACACATTGTAGCATGTATTATTAAGATAAGTGCCAAGGCAAGTTCTCCATCAGATACTGGGTGAAAGGTCTTCTAAGTCAGTTTCTATTGAATGAATTCTCTTTACAAAATTCCAGGCTTAGGATGAGGGATATCCCAGGGCTCGATTCTTACCACACACAGATGAAATGGCTGAGGGTGGCAGGCCAGGCCTGCATCGCTGTAAGTATTGCTAGTGAAGTGAGTCAGGAGACTAAAATCACAGACTTCTGCCTCTGCTCTGATCCTGTGCCATCCGCTCACAGCGTGTGTGCGCCCCCTGCTGACAGCAGAAGGTTGTTACCTAAGCTCTCACATGTTGCACTCCAGTGTGCCATACACGGGTAGGATCTGAGGAACGCTACTGACCAAATTAAAACAGATATGGCTAAGATGATCTGAAACTTAGAATCAAGATCTGAACAGAGAGAACATTGGCTCTTAAGAGAAAATGCAGTATTTCTGTTCCTAGAATAGCAAAGCTTCAGGCAAAACCGTCCCTTTGTGTTGCCATCCCTTCCCTCCTGATGTGGATGGCCCTTCCCAGGGTCCCCCACCTGCCTCTCCGGCCATCCCCCCACTGGTGCCCTAGCTAGTCAGCCCCTGCCATCCCCCCACTGCTGTCTTGCATTTATTATACCATGAGAAGGTTCCTTCTGCTTCCCTGGAAAGGAGCACGGAGGCCTCCACTAGGTGGCAGTACAGTCGCAACTCACTAGGCCCTCAGCCCAGGGCATGTGGCCACACTGCTTGTCCCCATCAGCACCTCCCTCACTGGCACCCACCCTGCCCATTCCTTTCACCTCCTCAGCAAAGGTGTCCCTCCTACTGACCACAGGAGCCCTGCTCGGGCTGTTACAGACCTGCTCACGCCTCCCGCAGCCTCATGTCTCATGAAGCCTTACATATGCATCTAAATGCGGTATATCTCCCAGGCTTGCCCCGTTCCATGCTAGGCAAGTGTCGTGCATTTGAGCCACACCCTGGCCCTCACTAGGCAGTTCTCTGTAGCTAGTCTATTACTGAGCCACAGCTCCAGGCCCTTTGCTAGAAGATTCTAGGGAGGTGATCGACCATTGAACCACAGCCCCAAGCCTTCACTGGGTATTTTAAGCTTGTGTTCTGTGACTAATCTCTGTTCGTAACTGGCTTCACTTTTAATTCTGAGACAGGATCTCAGTAAGAGTCCTCAGCTAGTTTTGAATTTTCTCTGTAGTCCAGGCAGTCTGAACTGTGACTCTCCTGCCCCAGTTTCCAGTGCTCACTAGGATATGACAGGGCTTTGCCCAGCTTTTCCTACTTTCAAAACAAAACAAAATTCCCTGTCATGGCCCCGCAGCTCCCATCATTCCCTGCCTCTTCTCCACCGTGCACCCCTGGAGGACTGCCTGCACTCAAACTTTATTTTAGTAGAGCAAAAGGTTCTTTTGTTTTTACAATATCTATGTGCGTGGGGTGGGGTGTGTGTGTGTTCGTTCATGAGCACCAGAACTAACTTTTGAATTCATTCAATAAATATGGTCTGTCCTGGCTAGTTTTATGTCAGCTAGACACAAGCTAAGGTTCTCCCAAGAGGAGGAAACCACAACTGAGAAAATCTAGCTGTAAGCAGGCAAGCCTGTAGGACGTTTTCTTAATCTGTGATTGATGTGGGAGGGCCAGTACACTGTGGCTGGGAACACCCCTGGGCCGGTGGCCCTGGGTTCTAAATGAAAGGAAGCCAAGTAAACAGTACTCCTCCCCTCCATGGTCTCTCCACGCCAGCCCCTGCCTCCACGTTGCCTGGTCTGAGTTACTGTCTTCGCCTCCCTCAGCAGGCTGTGATTCAGGATATGTAAACCAAATAACCCTTTCCTTCCCAAAACGTTTGGTTTTGATGTTTCATCATAGCACTAACAGCCCTAACTAAGACAGCATCGGAAGTCATTCCTCACATGCTGTCCACCTTGTTTTTTGATGGAGGGGCTCTTACTGGTTTGGTACTAGCTAACCATCAGACCATAGGACTTCTGGTTTTCTGCTTCCCCAGCACTGGGAATACAGATGTATGTATACCACCACACCCAGCGTGTACAGCATGGGGTGAATTTGATTCTTGCAAGCTCTTTACCATCTGAGTCTTCTCTCCAAGCCCCTCGGGGGTTTTGTTAGTTGATTGGTTGACTCCTCCCATCCCCTTGGGATGGTTTTCTATAGGTCAGGCTGTCCTAGAACTCACTGTTTGGCTGAGCCTGCCCTTGAAGTGCTGGGATTACAGGTGAGCTGTCTCCTAATTCATTTTAGCAGCAGCTTGCCTTGTGCGGCCTGGCCTCTCCCATAGTGCTCTGAGCCAGTGAGTGATTCAGTGCCTGGTGGTAGCAGCAGCACCACTGAAGGTGGTGGCTTTTCATCCCAGCGCTCAGGAGGCAGAGGCAGGCGGAGCTCTGAGTGCAAGGACAGCAAGGCCTCCCAGAGAAACCTCAACTCAAAAAACAAACAATTAATTAATTAGTTAATTAATTAAGTAATTAATTAAAGTGGTTCAAGGGCCAGTGTGGCATCTCAGCAGGTGAGGGCACTGACCCTCAAGCCTGAAGCCTGTGAGTGCTCCCCAGGAGCCATGTGGTTACGGGAGAGAACTGACTCTTGCACATTGTCCTCTGTGACACATGTACACCTGCACACCCACATGCATACACACGTCAAACAAACCAGGGAGATGCAAGTCTACTTGTAGGCGTGATTTGCAGCATTCGAGTTGCATTGCCTGGCATTAGGTGCTGATGCGCTGACAGCTGGGTGGTCCGACATTCCTCACACCTATTTGTGGCCTGCAGGTGCAAGAGGCACAGGAGACCCTGATGCCGCAAGTGCTGGCCACGCTGGAGGACGACTCCCAGACCACACGCCTGATCTCCTGCCGCATCATCAGCATGTTCCTTAAAAACTCGGGGGATACCATGGAGCCAGAGAAATTCCTCAAGGTCTATCCTGGTGAGACACAGTGACACACAGTAACTTCTTTTACAGTCAGACACAGAGAATATTTTGACTCCTGATTGAGTTGGTGCTGGGTATCCATATGCCGCCACAATGACAGATGAGCCAGCCCTGACTGAGCAGCCCAGCATGAGAGTCAAGGGGGTGGGCAGGATTGGAGAGGGGACCAGGCTCTGTTTCCAGGACCAGTGGGGGGTGGCCAGTAAAGGTGGGAGACCCTCCTTGGAGCAGAAATTGTCCAGGTCCCCAGTTTAATTTATATATTTAATTAATTTATATATTTTTAAGATTTTTATTTATTGTGTGAGTTACACTGTTGATGTCTTCAGACACACCAGAAGAGGGCATCGGATCACGTTACAGATGGATGTGAGCCATCAGGTGGTTGCTGGGAATTGAATTTGGGACCTCTGGAAGAGCAGTCAGTGCTCTTAACCACTGAGCCATCTCTCCAGCCCTAATTTATATTTATATATATTTAATCATTTATTTATTTTAAATATATATATGTATACACACACACATATGAATGAAATAAGGTTTCTCTCTGCCATTGCTAGAGAGAGCAGCCCGCCTGGGCCGGGGTGGGGCATGGCGGAAATAGCTGCACCCCAAGCAGATTAGAGACATAATGAGGCTGTCTGAGCCAACAAGAGCCCAGACTGTGACCAGGAGGGGAGGTGTGGAGCATCTGTTGGGAGGGGCAGATCCACCCTGAGGAGCAGTGAGTGTGAGAGAACATGGGGAAACCAGCACAGAAGCTTGAGTCTCGAGGCTAGCTTTCTGACACGGCTCCTAGCACATTGTGGTGGCTGATGGATGGCCTTGAGGGACTAGGGGGTTGAGGACAAACCCCGTATAGTTCTTATGTAGAGTGGCTAGCTATTGTCAAAAGCTAAAGTAACAGCTCCTTTGAGGCAAGGCCGGCCATTCTTACACACTGCTGTGACCCCCTCCTGGCATTTGAGAGGCAGGGCAGGGAGGGATTGCTGCAAATCCCAGGCCCACCACACACAAAGTTCCCAACACACAATGTTCCCAGCCAGCTAGGTCTACAGATGAGACCCAGTCTCAAAGCCAGGCGTGATGGCACAAAGCTGTAATCCAAGCCTTTAGAGTGACCACAATAGAATCAGGTTCGAGGCCAACCTTAGCTTCATGAGCCCCGTCTCAAAAAGAAAAGAAGTCCTAGGCTTGGTAGGCATGCCAGTGCGTCTCTAATCCTAGAACTTCTGGGGCAAAAGCAAGCAGATCTCTGCATTCAAGGCCAGCCAGGGCTAATCAGGGAGATGATGTTTTAAATAAAGTCTCCCAAGAATATTATATAAACTCTGGAATGGCTGAAGGAGAGATGAGTGCACTAAAGGCCTTTAGCTCCCTAACACAGCCCCTGGCAGGGAATAAGTCGTATTTCTCCAGGGAGGAAGCTGGGGGTGGCTCCAGAAGAGATGGTGCCCAGGGGTTGAAGGCAGACTCAGATTCCCAGGCAGGCCTACAGAACAGAACCACTGAGGTGGGAGAAGCCTCTACCAGAAATCCCTTCAGGCTCAGCTGGCCTCTCACATTACATTCCTGATTGTTTTGTTTTTGTTTCCACCCACGGTCTGTGTGGCTTTACTTTTTAGCGAGTTTGACTAATGCATGCTGCCAACTGCCAGGGCTGGTGGCTTCCCACTTTGGAGGGAGTGCCAGTGGGAGAGTGCACACCTTGGGCACACCTCCTGCTCCGAGGGTACGGCAAGCACAGCACTTCAACACGTAGCTACTTTTTAGCGCATGGAGGAGGCTGTTGGAGGGTGGCCCGAGCCGGGTCTAGGTACCCAGGGCCAGCTCTGAACGGGGTACAGATGGGGTTACTCACAAAGGCAGTATCAGCTGCCACCAGCCTGTCCACCCTTGCTAGTTAACCCCGGTGAGCATTGACTCTGTAATTCCAGAACTGGTCTGGGTGCCCTCAAGCCACAACCAGCCTCCATCTCTTGACTCAGACTCAATCCCGAGGTGTGGATGGGTTCCGTCTGTGCCTGTCCACAGTATGTGAGCGAGAAGCAGCCAGGGCCCAGCATGCTGAGGAGCCCTGTGTACCCCAGGAGTCTTCCATCAGGTCCCTCCTAAGCCTGTGCTCCTAGCAGGAAGCGTTGCACGCAGCCTGTGTAGCGATGCTTTTCATGCGGTCAGTAAGCCAGGGCCAGCCTGCTCACGATCAGGAAGATGAGAGACAGCCTTCCCAGCTGACACTCAGCTGTGACCCACTTGCACATTTTCCAAAAGGTTTATACTATAAAAGTAGGTTCCAGAGATTGCTTCTTATCCCGTTAGGTAATCGAGATAGGTTTGGCCCACGGTGGTTTAGACCTTTGTCTGCCTGACTGGGCCCCAGACTCATTGACAGTCATCCTCCCTCAGCTTACCACCCTCGCTGTGTGCTGCCACAGAATGTCTGCCTTCAGAGAGGGTTGGGGTTTTTTTGTTCTGTCTTGTTTGTTTTTTGTTTTACGTTAAGCCTAAGTTTAACGTAATTCTACTCTTCACTTTAAAAGATTCTGCCTGATCCCAGGCCGTGGTGATATATTTCTTTAATCTCAGGTCTTGGGAGGCAAAGTCCTTGGGTGGATCTCTGAGTTCGAGGCCAGCCTGGTTTATGGAGTAAGCTCTAGGATAGCCAGGGCTACCCAGAGAAACCCTATCTTGAGGGGAAAAGAAGTTTCTGCCTGTCAGGAAAGGTAGATCTGGTTTTGGCAGCAGGCAACTTGGTGAAGGAATTCCCACAGAGACAGACAGTGGAGGAATTCCCAAGAGCCACCATGGTCGGGCTACTGGCCTCAGGCTCTTGAGCCTGCAGTAGTTGTGAGGAAGGTCAGCCGGATGCTATTGTCTGGTGTGTGTCTAGTGATGAGTCTCCTCTTCTGAGGCGGATTCTTGGGCCCCAGAGCAAAGGCCCTCCACGTGTGCACCTTAGCCCTGACGCCTACTCCCGCTCCCACAGAGCTCTTGAAGCGCCTAGATGATGTCTCCAATGACGTGAGGATGGCGGCTGCTTCCGCCTTGCTCACCTGGCTAAAGTGCATCGAGAGCTTGGATGGGAAATCTGCCTATCAGAGCAACGTTCAGTTCCTGTACCGGGAGCTGCTGGTCCACCTGGATGACCCAGAGAGTGCCATCCAAGACACCGTCCTAGGTGAGCTCTCCAGGGCCACAGTCTGCGGGCCTGTGGGTCCTAGTACCCTGAGACCAGGTAGGTGTGCGTGTCAGTGTTGGCCTGTGCGTGTCTATATCGCATGCATGCAATAGCCGTGAAGGCCAGAAGAGGGCATTGGATACCCTTGAGGTGGTTGTTAGCTGCCATGTCATGAGAATCAAATCCAGGACCTCTGGAAGAGCAGCTGAGCCATCTCTCCAGCCCCCACCTTTTTTATATTTATATTTACGTTTTGTGTATGTATGTGGGCCGTACGCCAAGCACCGTGCACATGGAGATCAGAGGACAACTTGCAAGAGGTGGCTCTCCTTCCAGCATTTGGACTCCAGGGATGGAACTCAGGGTATCAGACTGCAAGGCAACAGGCACCTTTACAGTCTGAAAAAAATCAGGTGGACAATGGTAGAGGAAGACGCTCCAGCCCTGACCTCTGACCTACACACACACACACACACACACACACACACACGCACGCACGCACACACACACACGCACGTACGCACGCACGCGTGAGGTGGGGGTAAATAAAAATACTAAGAATACTGTTGCAAACGTCTTCCACGGTGCAGGAAGGACACTTTCTGGATGCTGCTGATTCAGAGGAAGAAGAGCGGGGTAACCATTGCAGGGCTGAGAGGAGACTGGCTACAGTGACGCCTCGCTGGCTTCCTTGGCTTAAGCGCCTGCTTGGAGAGACGTGCTGTTTGACCATAATAAAGTGCACCTCGGGGCCAGTGAGATGGCTTAGCAGATAAAGGCACTTGCTGTCAAGGCTGGAGACCTGAGCTCAATCCCCAGGACCCATGTGGTAGAAGGAGAGAACCCTCAAAGGTCTCCCCTTGAGTTCTACATGCATGTAGGAAGGTGGTTTCAGCCCTGCAGGATCTACTCAACAGCAGAGAGAAAACTGTGAGGGGGACTCCCAGTCCAGTGCTGCCAGATTCAGGGTTCTCTGCTCTCTTCTAGAGGTCCTCAAGGAGGGCAGTGTCCTGTTTCCAGATGTGCTTGTGCGGGAGACGGAGGCTGTCGTCCACAAGCACCGCTCGTCGACCTACTGCGAGCAGCTGCTGCAGCACATGCAAGCCGTGGCTGCAGCTCGGTGACCTTGTGCATCAGCCACTGAAGGGAGACTGCGGTGGCCTGGAGACCTCGTGTTTAAGTCGGCCACATTCACGGCTCTGGCATCCTTGGGACCCCACCGGCCACCAGATGGTGCTTGAGCACCAGCTTCTGTGTTTCCTACGCAGATCCTGGGATTTTATAACACGCCTACTTTTCACAGAGGCTTTAGAAAGCTAAAATTAAAGTTAAATGCCCCTTCCCACGCCAGCTTCCCAGTTAGCTGTTTGAACAGAATGTTTTTATCACAAGGCCCAAGGGGTCACGGCTGCTTTCCAATTCACCATGCCGCTCTCCACGTTGCAGGAAAGCCAAAGCGATGGTGGAAACAACCAACCATCCACTTCCTTCGCCTCTGTCCCATCGTCCTCTGATGGGACAATGTCCGGTCTTGACTCGCTCATAAAGTTTCTCCCAATTATTTTGGTTTTTGACACAGGGTTTCTCTGTGAGGCTTTGGCTATTCTGGAACTCATTTTGTGGACCAGTCTGGCCTTGAACTCACAGAGATCCACCTGCCTCTTCCTCCCTATATGGAGATTAAAGGCCTGCCCCACTACTACCCGGCTCCTCCCGATTTTAAATACACTGGAATGTCTTGCAATGTGGGTGCACTGTCCTGGTGTTTCGATTTCTCGATATTAGTGATGCCCATGGGTAAAGGGTAGACTAGGAAACCAGCCTTCATTCCTACCACTTGCTGCAGCAGTCAGTGAGGTAGGTGGTCATTCTCCGGTGTCTTTTCCACCAAGTGCCTAAAAGATTACTTAAGTGGTTGTTATCAACAGCAGCCAATATTTTTGTTAAGACAATGCTGGGGGGTGGGGGTTTCCATCAGATTTTAACATTTCTGCTTTGCCACTTATGGAATTAAATTATTTATTATAGCTATTTGTGTGGCCATCTGTGTGATTTGACTGATTACATCTATATAGACACTCCCAACTCCATATGTCGGTGTCGGGCGTCCAGCCTGAGGGATACTGGCTGTGACCTCATGGGATGGGCCCCTCTAGTAACAGTCCTCACTGCCTGTGACCTGCATTCTGACATGAGGTCGCTGGAGGGCCAAATAAGGTCTGGCCATCACCAGGGTAAGCAGGGCACCCCAGCATCATCCTGAGTTGGGCTGGGCATCCAGGTAGGTGAAGGTTGGCCTCAGTGCCTGGCGCAGTGACTGCAGCCTGAAGGTGCACTTCTGTCCATCTCCGGAGCCCCGTCGGTCAAGTGGAAGGAAGCTTGTTCACCTGTTTGTTCTATTGTTACAATCCTTTATCTGTTGGAGAGGGCACATAGGCTACTGTGTACGTGTGGAAGTCGGACCTGAAGGAGTCAGTCCTCTCCTTCCGCCCTGTGGAGACTGAACCCGGGTTGACAGGATTGGCAGCAAGCACCTCAGCCTGCTCAGCCATCTTGTCGGCCCGGGAACCAAGCATTTTCTTTATTTATTGTGTGTTACTGAGTGTTGAACTTACAACTTTGCCAATGTGTTCTACCCCTGAGCCACGCCCCCAGCCCCTCACTTATTTAAGGCAGGAGTCCCCTCCCTCCACCCCTAGCTCAACATCTTTACGAAAAAATATCAGGAAGTATTTTAGGCTTCATGGACCTTCCGGTTCAGCTGTTGCTGGGGCCCCAGCTGCACTCAGAAGCCATTGTGGATACGTTGCTCAGGGTATGGGCCTGGTTCCCATGGCTCCAGACAGAGCAGCTGGGTCAGATCTGGGAGGCCAGTCCCGGAGAGGCAGTGGTTATTTGTAGCTGCTTCATTGAAGTTAGAGTGGGCAGTTGGGTAATGGGCATACGCACCACAGAGCCACCTCCTTCACAGCAGACCACCATGGATTTAGGGCAAGCACTTTAACCACCATCACATTAGCATCACATGGACACTTGTTAGAGTGTAGACAGGCCACCATCTCCCCAGCTGCCTCCTTTGGGAAGGAAGAGGCTCAGCTGGAAGAAGCCTCTCCATTGTGGAGGTGGGAGCCATGTCCTCTCCACCTCATGCCCACCTCTCCTTCTGAAGAAAAGAAAACCCCTAGTCAAGCACATGTAAATAACTGGGTTTCTTTCCTCTTATTTTTCGAGACAGGGTTTCTCTGCATAGCCCTGGCTGCCCTAGAACACTCTGTAGACCGGGCTGGCCTCTACTTCAGAGGGCTGGGGTGCTTGCCACCTCTGCCTGGCTAACAAATGGGTTTCTTAACATGTCAGAGCCAGGGAGATGGCTCAGTGGGTGAGAGCAGGTCCAGGGACCTGAGTTTAATCCCCCCACACATGGATGGGACACAGGAGGAATAAAAACTCAAGGGCTGGAGAGATGTCTCTGGCAAAGGCACCTGTCACCAAGCCCGACAACTTGAGTTCAGTCCCTGGGACACACATGGTAGTAAGAAAGGACTGACTGCCAAGTTATCCTCTGACCCTCACAAAAGGGCATGGCGCATACCCCCTTCGCAACATGCAAATAAATGCAATTTAATTTTTCTTTTTCTTTTTGATTTGGTTTTTACGAGACAGGGTTTCTCTGTATAGTCCTGGCTGTCCTGGAACTCACTCTGTAGACCAGGCTGGCCTCGGACTCAGAAATCCACCTGCCTCTGCCTCCCAGAGAGCTGGGATTACAGGCGTGTGCCACCATCGCCCAGCTGCAATTTAATTTTTTTAAAGAAAAAAAAAAAAGACCAGGTGGTGGTGGTGGTAGTATGCAGCTATAATCCCAGCACTCAGGAGGCAGAGAGAGACAAGTGAACCCCTAGGATCTAGGCCCTCCTGGTCTACAGAATGAATTCCAGGACAGCCATGGCTACAAAGACAAACCCTATCTCAGAAAAGATTAAAAATAAAAAGGGAAAGAAAGATCTCTTAACCAGTATCATTGCAAAATCGCCTGGAGGCTGGAAGATCAGGAGTTTGAGACCAGCTATGCAGAACCTTATCAAAACAAAACCCTGAATCCAGAATCAGCACTGGGGGGGAGTAGGGGTGGGACGGAACAACCCTAAGCGCCCCCTCGTGGTCAAAACTGGAGCATCATGAACAACCAAACAAAATACTTAACTGTTAATGTACTGGAGCACAAATAAGCCAGGCAGGGGCTAGACCTCCATCATGTTTCCCTGACATGAGGAAGAACCTTATTTTCGTCCTCAGTACCACAAAAGAATAGCACCTTAAAGGAATTAAAAGTAACCCACAAGTTTATGGTGATGCAAAGAAGTCAGGCCTAGCAGTACAAACCTTAGACTCACCTCCTGGGGAGGCTGAGGCAGGGGGATTAAAAATTAGAGGCCAGCCTGAGAATAAGAGTAACAGAGTAAGTTCAAGACCAGCCTAGACTTTGCCTCAGTATAAAAAGTAAAATAGGCTAGGCGAGCCCAACAGATGACTCAACTGGCAAGAGTGAGTCAAACCTGACAACCTGAGTCAGTCCCCAGGACCCGGGACAGAAGGAGAGAACCGATTCATGATAGTTTTCCTCTCATCTACATACGTGGACACACACATACACACACAAAAAGAGGCTGGGCAGATGGCACCTGCTGTTCTTGCAGAGGACCAGCACCCATATAATGGCTCACAACCATCCACAATTCCAGTTCTAGTGGGTCAGCTGTCTTCTGGCCTCCACAGGCATCAGTCACTAGCATGCATGTAGGCAAAAGACCCATACACATAAATTTAAAAAAAAAAAAAAAAGGGCAGGGATGTAATAGAGTCCCTGCCTAGAATCCCCCAGTGACGGGCTGGGAGCGTGGCTCAATGGTAGAGCCCCTGCCTAGAATCCCCCAGTGACGGGCTGGGAGTGTGGCTCAATGGTAGAGCCCCTGCCTAGAATCCCCCAGTGAGGGGCTGGGGGCGTGGCTCAGTGGTAGAGCCCCTGCCTAGAATCCCCCAGTGAGGGGCTGGGGGCGTGGCTCAGTGGTAGAGCCCCTGCCTAGAATCCCCCAGTGAGGGGCTGGGGGCGTGGCTCAGTGGTAGAGCCCCTGCCTAGAATCCCCCAGAGAGGGACTGGGGGCGTGGCTCAGTGGTAGAGCCCCTGCCTAGAATCCCCCAGTGAGGGGCTGGGGCGTGGCTCAGTGGTAGAGCCCCTGCCTAGAATCCCCCAGAGAGGGGCTGGGGTGTGGCTCAGTGGTAGAGCCCCAACCTAGAATCCCCCAGGGAGGGGCTGGGGGCATGGCTCAGTGGTAGAGCCCCTGCCTAGACTCCCCCAGTGAGGGACTGGGGGCATGGCTCAGTGGTAGAGCCCCTGCCTAGACTCCCCCAGTGAGAGGCTGGGGCATGGCTCAGTGGTACATCACCTGCCTATCATATGCTACCGGTGAACCTTGGGTTTAGTCTCCTGCTTCCACCAAGAAGTAAACATCAGCTAAGAGTGGCGGTATATATAGGCTTCTCATTTTCAGCCTCTCGTGAGGCTGAAGCAGGAGAACTACATAATAAAGAATACAAAAATGCAGCTTGGTGTACTTAGTGAAAACCTGCCTCAAAAAAAAAAAAAAAAAAGAGGAAGAGGAGAAAGAGGAGGAGGAGAGGGAGGACACTGGATATAGCTCTGAGTCAGTGCACTTGCCTAGCATTACATACAAGGCCCTGGGCTCAATCCCCAAAAGAGAAAAAGAAAAGCAGCCAGGGAGCTGTCTCAGTCCTGAACGTGCTTGTAGCACAAGCATGGGAGCTGAACTCAGATCTCCAGCACCCGTGTAGAGCAGTCCATCCTCCTCCCTAAGGCTCCAGCACTAAGGGGCGGGTTAGAACCAGAGGAACTCGCTGACCAACCAGTCTAGGCAAGTCTGTGAGCTCAAGACTTAGTGGGAGCTTTGGTGTCTCAATAAGGTGGAGAAGAGCTAGAGAGATGACTCAGGCTAAGGGTGATTGCTGCTTTTCCAGAGGATGCTGGGTTGATTTCCAGCACCAACAGTGGGCAGTTCACAGCCTCCTGTGACTTCCGTCTAGGAGATCTGACTTTCTCTTCTGCACTCTGAAGCCACCTGCACTCCCAAGCACAAACCCACATATACATAATTAAATGTTTTTAAATAATAAAACTTTTTTTTTTTTACAAAAGGTGGATATAACCAGGTGATGGTAGCACAAACCTTTAACCGGAGCACTCAGGAGACAGAAGCAGGCAGATCTCTGAGTTCAACAGCAGCCTGGCCTACACAGCAAGTTCCAGGACAGCCAGAGTTATACAGAGAGATCCAGTCTCAAAAACAATATCAATTAAGATGATAACTGATAGTGGGCAGTGGTAGTTCATGCCATTAATCCCAGCATTTTATTTATTTATTTATTTTTTCTCTGTGTAGCCCTGGCTGTCCTGGAACTTACTTTGTAGACCAGGCTGGCCTCAAACTCAGAAATCCGCCTGCCTCTGCCTCCCAAGTGCTGGGATTACAGGCGTGCGCCACCAGTGCCCAGCTTAGTCCCAGCACTTAAGAGGTAGAGGCAGGCTGAGCTCTGAGCTCTGAGTTTGAGGCTAGCCTGGTCTACAAAGAGTGTTCCATGATAGCTAAGGCAACGCACAGAAATCCTATCTCAAAACAACAAAAAAGATGATACCTGGTGCCAACCTCTGGTCTCTATGGACATGCACATGCGGGTTGTGCATGCATGCATGCATGAATGCACAGCATGCACACACAGGCACATGCGCTCACATGCATGAATGCACAAGCATGTACACACACACATGCTCACATGCATGAATGCACACACACACACACACACACACACACACACACGCTCATATGCATGTGCACACACAGAAGGAAGGGAAGTATCTATACTCTGGATTGCATCTATAGCTTTATCAATTGTGCTGTGTCCAGTATTAAGTTCCCATTCCCGGTGTCTATCGCTTCTGTGCCTTAGTTATGTAACATGCTAATGTTATGAGAAGTCAAGCGGAACAGACCAGAATGCTCTGTGCCAATTTTTCTATTTTTGTGTTTAAGAAGTCCTAAAATATTTCCATGTAGAGATTAAAATACATACACAGATGGGCAGGAGCCACTGGAACACCATCTCTCTCCTAAGTAGGTGGGTGAACAAGCACTGTTGGGCCTGGCCTGGCCCGTGTCTCGGGGAGGGAAAGGCCTGTGTGTGATCAGGATGGTGCCCTTTGGTGGAGCCCCAGCTGCCAGGTCTATGGGTACCAAACTTGTTAAAATAAATGCCCTGGGCAGGAACGGGCTTAGCTAGTTAGAGGAGCAGTAAATAAGCCATCCCACAAGCCTCCACGTGGGCTAGGGGAAACAGGACAGCAGCCAGGAGAGGAGGCGGCAGGGGCCCTGCTACCTGCATTTGCTAACCTTTCTTTCTTTTCTCCCTCCCTCCCTCCCTTCTTTCCTTCCTTCTTTCCCTTTTTTAAGAGAAGGTCTCTTTATGTAGCCATAGCTATCCTGAAACCCACTACATAGACCAGGCTGGCCTGGAACCCTTAGAGTCTGGCCTGATTCTGTCCACAGAATGCTGGAACTAAAGGCACGCGGGACCCTGTCCTCCTCTGTTACCTTCCTCAAGTGTCTGTGTAGCAGGGTGCAACACTGATTGGTGTCCCACCCCCATCCTCTGCCTCCCCACAACATCCCAGCCCCCACACACACAGCCTTTCCCTTTTCACGACCAAAGTCACTCCTTACAGTTAGAACGCATTAAAAATATTTTCATTTTAGTGGTTCCAGCATAAATCAGTTTCAAAGGCCACAGCTTGACTAGACATTCTGCCTGTAAGTCCTAGGACTTGGAGGCCTGAAGCAAGAAGATTACAGTGAGTTCAAGGTCAGTTGGATCTACCTAGGCCCGGTCTCAAAAGAACTAAGAGATGGCTTGCTCAGCAGGCATCTGAAGGAGGCAACTTGCCGTAGAAGCCATAGGCCTGAGTTCCTATCACAGGAATCTGTAAATAAGGCTGGAGTCTGTGGTATATGTGTATAATCTCAGCACTCCTAGGATGAAATGACAGACTGATCCTAGAGAATCTTCTACAAGCTCACAGGCCTGGAGTACTTAGTAGGGCAGCAAACACCCCGAGGAACTGTCTCAAAAACAAAAAATAAAAAACAACAACAACAAAAAACTGGTGGAAGACAAGAACCAATACCCAAGGGCAAACAAGAAACAAAAGAAATATAAGAAGGAGTTGGTAAGGTGGCTTCACGGTCAAAGGAACTTGTCACCCAGCCTGATGACCTTGTTGTGTTCCATGCCAGGGTTCCACATGGTGGAATTGACTTCTGAAAACTGTGCCCACACACATGCACAGTGGCACACACACACACACTCACATCGGCTACACCTCCACCAGAAACTTTTTTTGCCTGTGGTTCATTTATCATGCAACTAGTAAAGTAACATTTTCTTCCACTGATGTGAAATGTCCTCAAACTAATTAATTTATATGTATATATGTTTTCTCCATGATTTTCTCAAAATGCCGTAGTTTGGTCTGCTAGACCCATTCGTGTTTGTTTGTGTCTATTTATTTGTTTCGTTTTGTTTTGTTTCGAGGTCCTCTTGTGTACCCTAGGCTCATTTTACACCTGCTAGGTAGCTAAAGCTAACCTCTGACCCCAGATCACCATGCTTCCCAAATGCTGGGATTGAAGGCCTGCGCCATCTTTCCTGCTTTCCGTGGTGCTGGAGATGGAACTCAGGGCTTCCTAGGCAAGCAGCTACCAACTGAGCCACAGCCTAGGCACATCAGTGGGTGTGTGTTCAGTTTTGAAACAGAGTCTCACTGGGTAGCTTTGGCTCTGACTCTCCTGGAACTCACTGTGTAGAGCAGGCTAGCCTTGAGCTCACAGAGATATACCTGCCTCCCAAGTGCTGGGACTAAAGGCATGTACACCTAGCTATTCATTTTGTTGGTGGTGGTTTGCCTTGAATTTTAATTTGTATTTCCCTTAAGACTGAGGCCCCTGGCCGCCTCTGTGTGTTAAATTATTCTTCAGCTTCTTGGGGTGTATCTGTTCAGTTTTTTTTTTTTTTCAGCCTATCTCTGGTGCCTCCTTACTAAGATAGCAAGTCCCTCCACTCTCCCCGGGATTCTGATTAGCACATTCTCAAAAGCCTTTCTGCATCCCTTTCCCTAGAAAGAAGCAGCCCCTTGGTCCCCAGTCCTTTGCTCTTCCTCCAGGTTCCCTGGAGTCTCCCATTTAGAAACCGGTGGCTCCCTTGGCTACTTTGGGTGACTTGGTTTCCTTGTCAGGCCTCTCTCTCCTGAGCTCAGTGTCCAAGCAGCCTCCCAGGCCTTGTCCTTGTAAGATGCTGGGACCTCCGTAAGGGCCACACCCAGGACTCAGCTGCTTGGGAAGCCTGGATCTGCTCTGAGATCCTGCAGATTAAGGATGCCCATTCCTCTGCAGAGGAGGACCTGGCTCTTTGCTCTTGGACCAGAACATCCTACCAGTTGCCAGTTTTTCTAGGCTCCTGTATGAGAGAGCACAGTTGCTTCGGCCCAGAGCTCAGTTTAATCCCCGGCGTGCCAGGCATGCCCCCAGCCTCACCCTGCCTCAATTCCATGTCTATTCTCAGCTACTCCGCCCACCCACATTCGACAGCTTCCGGCCTACTGAAATTTGCCTAAGTCCTGTGGGTGTTCCTCTCCTTTTCTTCCTCCTACTTTATCCCACATCTGGGGCACAGGCTTTTTTTAAACAAGGGGATGTTTGCCTGGGACTTTTCCTCCTCTTCTTATGCTGCGTGCTGACAGGGTACAAGCCATTAGGTAGAAAAGAAGAGTCTAACAGAAGTCACAGACTCTACCCGTATTTTAAAAATAGCAGTGGGGTGGACCTCACATTCCTGGAGCCAGGCATGGTCCCAAAATGCCTGTGATCCCCATACTGGGGAGCTGAGGGCAAGGGGCTCAGGAGTTCCAGGATAGCAAGGGCTGTGTAGGATCCCAGGCTAAAACTAAAGGGCGAGCAAACAGTGTCCAAAAGTGGCTCCTTCTGGGTGGCGAGATCCAAGCGACTCGTTCAAGTGATTCTGTTCCTTTTCCTTCCCTCCTCCCCTTCTTTACTTCTTTCTCTTTAAAAAAAAAAAAAGTAGGAGCTGGGGAGATGGCGTAACATTTAAGAGCAGGCATTGCTCTTGCAGTTCCCAGTACCCACATGGTGGCTTATGACTATCTGCAACTCCAGTTCCAGGGGATCTGATTTACTCTTCTGACCCTTCAAGGGCACTGAGCATAGTGTATGGGAGTGCATGCATGATGACACGTGTGTGGAGGTCAGAGGGCAAGCGCAGGAGCCAGAAGTCGTTCCCCCTCCCCCTTTCCACTATGTGGGTCTCAGGGATAGAGTGCAGACCATCAGACAGAGAAACAAGCGCTTTTTATTGGCTGAGCCATCCTGCCAGATCATTGTTCTCTCTGTCTGTCTGTCTGTCTGTCTGTCTGTCTGTCTCTCTTTCTCCCTCTCTCTCCCTCTCTCCCTTCCTTTCTTTCCCCCTCTTTTCCTCTTCCCTCTCCCCACCCCCCCAGGCAGGGGCAGTTGTTCCCTACGTAGCTAAAGCTGACTTTGTGTTCGCAGCAGTCCTCCTGCCTCAAGCCCCTGAGTACTGTATTACAGCCCTGTACCACCCTGCCTGGCACTGTATCTGGCCAAAGGGACAGCCAGTGCTTTACCCATGGGAGGGGCAAAGGTCTTTTGGATCATAGAGTACAGAGTGGAAGAAGAAACTGGTTTTACTTGACTGCTGTGAGGAAAACCCAAATGGGAGAGGGCAAGGTACGGCTAGGAATTCAACCCTGAACGTGTCAAGTTGGAGATCCCAAAAGGAACAGAGAGCGACTAGGGCTCACTGACAGCCAGCCAGAGTTCAGAGGCACTCAGTGTGGAGGTCAAGGGTCCACAGGGAGCCTGTGGCATGTGGGAAGGAGCCTGGGATGGCGGAGGAGATGCCGTCAATGATGTGGCTGGCCAGGTGCTGAGCGTGCAGTCTGCCGCAGCAGCTTGGGTAGCAAGGGCTCTGGGAAGGGGCTGGGGAGACCAGGCATCCTTCTAGAGCTTTACTGAAAAGAGAAATGAGGAAGGCAGCGGGGCTCTGTCGGCAGAGGTCAGGAGAGTCCATCAGATCCCGCCGGAACTGGAGTTATGGATGGTTGTGAGCTGTCACGTGAGTGCTGAAAATGAAACCGTGTCCTTTGCAAGAACAACCGCCAAGCCATCTTTGGGGTCCTCGGTGGTTGTTTTGAAATTAGTATGTTTATATTACAATTATTTGTTTTATTATTTCCTATGTATGAGTAGCAAGCTCCCTGGCAAAGGGACCAACTTAGAGTCATCTGGTGCTGGGGCCTGTGAGATGGGAGACAGCTTAGTAAGTAATGATTCTTGCTGTACAGACCTGCTAAGCAGCCAGTTCCTCTGTCCTCTGTGTGTGTGTTGTTGTTGTCTGTGTGTGTGTGTGTGTGTGTGTGTATGTTTGTGTGTGTATGTGGTTGTTGTTGCTGCTGTTGCTGCTGCTTCTGTTGTATTGTCGTTGTTTGTTTGTTTTGAAACTGGGTCTCAGTATGAAGCCCTAGCTGGCACTGAGCTCAGAACTGTCTGCCATCCTCTTCCAACTGCCAGGATTAAAGGCAGGTGCCACCAAGCTGGGATGGTATCAGCTCTACTTCTGGAATTCATGTAAGTCTGTGGTTCAATAGCCACAACAAAAATAATAAAGAAATAATTTGGAAAAAAAAAAAGAATAGGGTGTGGCTCTGCAGTAGAGCACTTGCCTAAAATCCCCTGGAGAGAGGCTAGGGACAAGGCTCCGGTCGATCTGGGGCTTGTGGGAGGCCTGGGTTCCACCCCTGGGTGCTAGGATGGCAGGCACGTGTGACAGAGACTCCACAGTTCACCATCCAGTGTGTGGAGTTCTGGGTGCTAGGATGGCAGGCACATGTGACAGAGACTCCACAGTTCACCATCCTGTGTGTGGAGTTCTGGGTGCTAGGATGGCGGGCGTGTGTGACAGAGGCTCCACAGCTCACCATCCTGTGTGTGGAGTTCTGGGTGCTAGGATGGCGGGCATGTGTGACAGAGGCTCCACAGTTCACCATCCTGTGTGTGGAGTTCTGGGTGCTAGGGTGGCGGGCGTGTGTGACAGAGGCTCCACAGTTCACCATCCTGTGTGTGGAGTTCTGGGTGCTAGGGTGGCGGGCGTGTGTGACAGAGGCTCCACAGCTCACCATCCTGTGTGTGGAGTTCTGGGTGCTAGGGTGGCGGGCGTGTGTGACAGAGGCTCCACAGTTCACCATCCTGTGTGTGGAGTTCTGGGTGCTAGGATGGCGGGCGTGTGTGACAGAGGCTCCACAGCTCACCATCCATGTGTGGAGTTCTGGCTCCTGCTTTAGAACGTCTGTTAAGGCAAGGCTTGTCTCAACTCTGGCTTGTGGTGCCCCTCCCTGCCACACCCAGAACCACAGTAGAACTAGGAAACGCCCTTGACCTCAGTAGGGAACCGCCGAGGCCTAAAAACACCTCATCCTTCGTGGTGCCTCCGGCCGAAAGCCAAAAGCAGAAGGAAGGGAAGTCCAATTGCTTCCTTAAGAGAAAGGGGTTTCCTGGGCTGAGCGACTTTCCTTTGGGAGCCTCTGCTGGCCCAGCTTTCTGAGCTGCACCTGCCCCAGAGACTGGAAGCCTCCAGCTCGGGTTTCTCAGCCTCCTCACTACTGGAGTCAAGTTCTGTTTACAACTGAAAGTTGCCGGAGGTGTAAGCTCACTGGTACTGTCCTCACAGTCAGCCATCGGAGTCGGGCAAGGGGAAGCTACTCAAATGCTGCTCTAAAAAGCAAAACAAAAACAAGAAGAAATTAAACAGCAAAGAAAATGGAACGGCATATGGAAGCCCCAGGTCCCACTGCCAATACTCCATAAACCAGGTGTGATGGCGCACAAGAATGTAATCCCAGAATTTAGGAGGAATTAGGAGGCTCAGGAGGTCAAAGTTACCCTCAGCTTCATAGTAAATTCATGGCAAGCCCAGGCTATGTGAGTCCTTGTCTCAACAAAGAAAAGAGAAGAAAGAAAGAAAGAAAGAAAGAAAGAAAGAAAGAAAGAAAGAAAGAAAGAAAGAGAGAGAAAGAAAGAGAGAGAGAAAACGGAGATGGGGCAGTGTTGGTTTGGCTATGGCTGTAGTTATGTCAGCAGGAAGTGGCAGTGCAGGACACCCACTACACCCACTAGTAGTGCAGGTCAGCAGGTCACACTGCTGCTGGACAGCACTGTCCTGGGGGTTATACTTTTTTTTTTTTTTTTGGGTTTTTTGGATTTGGTCTTTTCGAGACAGGGTTTCTCTGTGTAGCCCTGGCTGTCCTGGAACTCACTCTGTAGACCAGGCTGGCCTCGAACTCAGAAATCTGCCTGCCTCTGCCTCCCAGAGTGCTGGGATTACAGAAGTGCGCCACCAACGCCTGGCCTGGGGGTTATAATTATGACAGCTCCTTTTGCTGTTGTTTTACCTCTTTCAATCGCCTTTGAATTCCTGACATTCTTGTTCCCTCCCCCCCCCGCCCCCCCCCCCCCCCGCCCCAACCTCCCAGGGGCTGGGATTCCCAGTTTGTACGATCATAGTTGTTATAACTTTTTTTTTTTTAGATTTATTTATTATATGTGAGTATACTGTAGCTGTCTTCAGACACTCCAGAGGAGGGCGTCAAATGTCATTACAGATGGTTGTGAGGCACCATGTGGGTGCTAGGATTTGAACTCAGGACCTCTGGAAGAGCAGTCAGTGCTCTTAATCACTGAGCCATCTCTCCAGTCCTTGTATAACTCTTTTATATACACCTAGGGAGATGGGATTCCTCCATCCCTGGCAGCAGTTGGGGTTGCAGTTTCGGGGGTAGGCGGCGGGGTGTTGGGATTCCACAACACTCCACAACAGCCAGAATTAGCTCTCAGGTGTGGTGAAAGGGACCCTTGGCCCTCCTGCCTTGGCAGCTCTCTGGGTGTGCGGTTTCCCGTTCCCTTCTCTGGTTCGTCGCTGTCACCAGCTAAAGGATGTCACCATCTAACTTTCAGCCTCTGCTCTCTGCCCTCTCAGGGCTCCTTCAGTCCGCTTTCCTCCTGCTTTGCCCCGTACTTTAGGTTCCTCTTACTGTCACAGCTTCTATCATAGTCACTGCCTGCCTGAGGCAGCTCCTGCCCACTCCTCTACTTCAGGAGGCTCAGCGCACTGGCAGGCTCTGTTGTCACCAGCACCAGTGCCTGTCCACTGCTTCTGTCCCATCCTACCACACCTGTCTTTGTCCTATGTAAAGCGGACAGGAAATGACCAGTGGGAGCAGCTTTCTATTGGATCTACTGTGGCATCATGGAACATGGCAACACAGGCCTGTACCCTAGGCTGACCTGCTGTCCCCAGCTGGCCTGTCACATGAGCCCTACAGCCTGCTCCTACTACCAGGGTGTCTGCACCAATCACAGGAAACCTCTCATGCAGATGAAGTTTTGTGTTTGCACCAAGCACAGCAATGCCATCAGCACGGGTCACCAGGTCTCACTAAACCGCCCAGGCTAGCTCTCCTACTCAGCTCTTACAGATTCCTGGGATAACAGGCCTGAGCCATCAGATCTACCTGCTAATAAAGAGCCCAGACTGGCTGGTGATGGAGAGCTGCTGAAGTGTCTGTCTAGCATACCCAAGGCCCTGAGATCAATCACCAGCATTGCTGAAACTGTGGCAGAACAGTTCTTTAATTTCAACACTTCAAAGGTAGAGGCTAAAGGATGCTGAAGGATGAGGAGTTCATATTAAAATTAAGGCCAGCCTGGGCTACAGAAAACCCTGTCTCAAAACAAACAAACAAACAAACCAGAAAAATGAACCAAAAAAAAAAAAAAAAAAAAAAAAAAAAAGGAGAATCTCAGGACTTGGAGGTAGAGGCAGGAGGATCATGAAACCAGCCTGGGCTACAGTGTTGATTCCCTATCCCCCTAGCCCCAGAAAAAAAAGGCCCGTTACAGTGGTATATGTTTTTAAGCTCAGACTCAAGAGGCAGAGACAAGTGAATCTCTTAAGTTCAAGGCCAGCATGGTGTACATAGTAAATTCCAGGACAGCTAGGGCTACATAGAGAGACCCCATCTCCGGGGGGGAAAAAAAAAAGGAAAAAAGAAAAGAAAGCCTGGGCCAAAGAAACAGCTAATCAGTTAAAAGCATTTATTGCTCTTTCAGAGGACCCACATTGTGTTCCCAGCACCCACAGAATCACTCACAGCCATATGTAACTCAAGCTCTAGGGGATCTGATGCCTCTTCTGACCTGTGTGGACACCAGGCACACACATACACAATGCAAACAAAACACTTATACACATAAAGTAAAAAAAAAAAAAAGAAAAGAAAAAAAAGAAAAACAAGTCAAATTAAAAAAAGACAAAAGTGAACTAACTATTCACAAAGACTCCTACCTCTGAATGCACAAAAAGCTTTATTCACAACAGTTGAATTTAACAGTTTCTAACTGACGAAATCCAAATGTCCAGCAGCTGGCCCAGGGTTCAGCAAACCATAGAGCCTCTGGCCCGTGGAGCCAGCCAGCTGCCCTGCTAAACCCGCCCGCTTTACTAATAGTGGACTTCAGTGTTTGCAGCAAAGATCCTTGTGGCCTGGAAGCCTCTAACATCTGTTACAAAAAAGCCTCTCAACTTGCCACTGGAACAAATCAGCACGCTGTCAGACACTTGCCGTGTCAGGAGGGAGTGTGCGCATCATGAATGACTCTCAGAAGCCAGCAGCAGCAGGCTGAGCTGGAACATGCCGGTACATGCCTGAGGTCCCAGCACTGGTAGGGAACGAGAGGCATCCCAAGCTATCAATGGCAACAGAGGGAGACCCTGTCCATGTGGAGACGTGTGTGCGCATGTATGTGCCTGCACCAGCGTCTCACCTTAGGAACCATCCACCTCGTTTTCTGAGACAGGATCTCTCACTGAGTTGGTGCTCACCAAGTTAAGTTAGTTTGGTGGCCAGCAAGCTCTAGGGCCTCCCGTCTCCACTCTCCAGCCCTGAGATTACAAGCATACAGTGCTAGGATTTTTTTGTTTTTGTTTTTATCCAGACAGGGTTTCTCTGTGTAGCCCTGGCTGTCCTGGAACTCACTCTGTAGACCAGGCTGGCCTTGAACTCTTAAATCCACCTGCCTCTGCCTCCTAAGTGCTGGGATTAAAGGTGTGCGCCACCACCGCCCGGCATTTTTTTTTCTTTAAGTGTAAAAGCCAAGGGCTGGAAAGAAGGCTCAGCCATTAAGAGCACTTGCTGGTCATTCAGAGGACTCAAGTTTGGTTTTGGCAGCTAACAACTTGCAGCTCTGGGGCATTTGAGACTTTTGCAGGCATACACACACACCTTCATACATCCACTACAACAGACACACACACAAACACACTTTTACAAAAGAGTGAAAGCCAGTCAGCTGCTTGTGGCGTATGGTAGTAATCTCAGTACTTGGGAGGATAAGGCAGGGGGATTGTGGCAAACTGGAGGTCAGTCTGGGTTATGTCGTGAATTCTGGGCCTCAGTGAGACCAGTAGAAAAGGAAAACCCAAGTGGGGCGTGGTGGCACACGCCTTTAACTTCCAGCTTCGCAGAGGCAGGCTGATCTCTTCAATGCCAATCTGGTCAACCGGAGAGTTTTAGGGCAGTCAAGGTTACAGAGTAAAACCCTGCCCATAAATAAAACAAATGCGATTCAAGTTTTTGCAAAACTGCTCAAGTGACCTGGCGGGTGGAGTCCCCAGGAGAAAAGGCTCTGGCTTCCAGCCCGCAGGGCAGGGCGTCGGAGGTTTTCTGCAAACGCTGCGCGGGGACAACAGAAGATGTGCTTGGAAGCCCACCGATCCTTTAGCAGGACTCGGGTCTTCTGGGTCCACTGAAACCCTGCCTGGAACTCAGCGCGGGTACCCTGCACAGAATTCTAATCCTAACGTTACCGGAGAGGAATAGCCTCCCTAGGCGCGGCCCCTCCTGTCCCAGCGCGCCCGCCTACTGACGCTCATGTCCCGCCCTTCCCCCCGCCCCCCCGCGGGCTGCGGCCGGGACAGCGGCCTTCTCATTGGTCAGGAGCTTCACCAGACGCGCCTGGGATTGACGGACGTTCGCGTCGCTCCCGCCTCCGAGCCCGGCGCGGCGCGCGATTGGCTGTAGATGTGGAGAGTCTTCAGTCCCCGGCCTGGGCGGCGCGGACGAGGCCTGAGGCGGCGGCGCGAGGCAGGTGAGCCGCGGCTAGCGGGCTGGGGGAACGAGTGGGCGTGTGGGGGGCGCCGCGGGCACTGGGGACTGGCTCAGGGCGGGCCTAGATCTAGGTGGCCGGGACAGCCCGATGTGGGAACCGCCAACCGGCCACGACGCGCGTGACGCCCTTCGCGTTGCCAGGCCGCGCGCCCCGGCGCCGAGTCCAGTTGTCTCGTGTGCCCGGGCACTCTGGTCCCACCTCGCTCCGGCCCCTTGCGTGTTGGGTTCCGGGGTCTCCTGCCACCCGTCGAGGCGCACCCACGCTAGCGCCATCCCTGGGGCGCTCCCTCCCGGGCGCAGGTGTTGTAGGTGTGGGCAAGGGCGCGGGCCGAGTAGCGAGTCCCTGGCCTGGACACCCTGCCACCAGCTTGTTATCCCCAACTAGTTGCCTTCGCCCCAGCCCGGCGCGCAGGACGGTACCGAGGCTGGCCCGCTGGAGCTTTATTAGATGCAGCCCGGGGGACCCGACGCCGTCTGCCGGGCGAACTTTGCTGCTCCCCGCTGTGTAGTGTGGAAAGTGCAGTCCTGCGGTGTGCCCTTCGCGCCTCCCGGACAAATTACTAATTAGATTTTACCGACCCTTCCATTGCACCTGTGTCGAATTTTAATCTCACTGTTCATACATTTTAGATCTTTTCTTTTTTCTTTCTGGATCCCAGCGTCATGTTCTTTTTCTGTCTGTTTGTTTGTTTGCTTGTTTGTTTTAGGAGACAGGGTCTCATTACGTAGTTCTGTGTCTTGCTCTGTAGACCAGGCTGGCCACACAAAGATCCGACTGCCTCTGCTTCCTGAGTGCTGGGGTAAAAGGGGTGTGTGCAGCTAAGCTGGCATCTTGAGATGGGTCCTCAGGTAGCCAAGGCCAGCTGACAATTTGCTATATAGTAGAAGATGACCTTGAGTTCCGAATTCTCCTGCCTCCGGGTACCTAGGATTAGATCACAGGTGTGCACAGCCCTGTGAGTCCAGCCCTGGCTACATGTTCTTGAGCATAATTGCAGTAACTTTCTGGCTCTTCCTATCTTTTGTTTTCCCTGGTCAGGCTTGAACTCTTTAGTTTTTCTGAGACAGGGTTTCTTCTCTATGTAGCCCTGGTGATCCTGGAACTCCCAGAGCTCCATCAGCCTCTGTCTTTCCAAAGGGATCAAAGGCATGTGCCACCAGCACTTGGCTCAGGCCTGCCCTTTTATATTGTCCAGGCTGTGGAGAGCTCCTCCCAGGCTGTGGGTACTATGCTTCAGCCTTTGCTCCAGTCCTGAGGGTCTGAGAGGACTCTTCTGCCTTACCTTTCCGGTCTTTTTTTTTTTTTTTTTTTTTTTTTTTTTTGGCCAGGTCTTTTGTAGCTCCCGCAGGCTCTTAGTTGCTCGTGTTTCTAACTCCCCATTGCTGGGACCACAGGTGTGTGATACCATGCCCTCGCTTGAGACTTGTGCCAGAGATGTGGAGAGATACTTTTTATTTCCCAAAGACTGGCAGCCTCAGTTTATTTACCTTTTGTTTTTCCTGGGAGAGCGCAGGAAGGGGATGAATGCACCAGGCCACCGGCCGCTGAGTGTACGTGGGTGGGTGCGCGCGCTTGGTGAAACCCTTAAACTCTATACGGTTATGCAACTTACCACCATCATCTAGTTCCATGTGCTTTTCATCACCTCATAGGTAAACCCAGAACCCACCAAGCAGCGGGCGGCCCACTGTCCACCGTTTCCCTCCTCCCTGTCCAGTACCTTCTGCTTACAGCCCGTGTGTGTACCTGCTCTGGTTAGCTCATATAAGGCTCCTCTGTGCTCTGTAGCGTGTGTCCCTATTCTATTACTTTCTGCGGCCGAATCGTTTTCCACTGTATGGACCTATTAAATATTTAAGAAGTACTTTCTATCGCATTTGATGTACATGTGAATTTTGCTGAGGTCAGGAGGACAATTTACTGTTGTCACTTGTCTCCTCCTGTATACGTCCTGGGCGATTAAACTCAGGTCATCAGGCGCGGTAGCAGTGGCACTGAACCTCCTCGAAGGCCCTATTAAATCCTGTTTATCCACATCAGTGGACATTTGGAGTGTTTCCACCTGTTGGATTATTTAGTGCTGCTGGGAACATGGGAACAAGTTGTGTTGGAACACCTGTTTTCATGTGTGTGCGTTCGTTTGTGCGTGCATGCATGTGTGTGTGTTTGTGTGTGTGAGAATATGTGTGTGTGTGTGTGTGTGTGTGTGCGCGCGCGCGTGTGAGTGAGAGAGAGAGAGAGATTGTGGAGGCTCAAGGTTGATGTTGGGTGCCTATCTCAATCATTCTCTATCTTTGTTTTTATCTTTTGTTTGTTTTGTTTTTTTGGTCTCACTTTTGTAGCCCTGGCTGTCCTGGAGCTCACTCTGTAGACCAGGCTGACCTTGAACTTAGAAATCCACCTGCCTCTGCCTCCCAGGGTGCTGGGATTACAGGCGTGGGCCACCACCGCCCGGCCCTAATTTTTGAAACGGTATCTCTCACTGGAACCCAAGGCTCACCAATTTGGCATACACTGTTTGGCTAAGGTGCTCCAGAGACCCTCCTGTCTCTTCCTCTCCTGTGCTAGGCTTACAGTTGCAGGCTGCTGTGCTCTGTTTTTCTCTGGGTCTTGATGTTTGGGTTTCTAACTCTTGACTGGGCCATGGCTCCAGCCTGGACCACCTGTTTTTAATTCTTGGAGTGTAGACCTAGGAGTTGGGTTGCTGGGTCACAAGGTAATTCTGTGTTTAACTCTGGGCGGGGCATCCAGACAGGGCATCCGCAAAGCTGCATGCTCCCCCCCCCCCCCCCACCGTGGGGGTGGCCTACTGTCCGCATCTTTCCTAATGCTGCTTTCCTTCCGTCTGCCCACCCACCCCATCTCAGTGAAGGATATCTTTGACTTTGGTCTGCATTTCCCAGATGACACAGGGATGTGTGTGAATTTTTGCTTTAGGTTCTCATTGGCCATCTATCTGTATGTCTTTGGAGAGATGCCTGTCTTGTCCTGTCCTGTCCTGTCCCAGTCCATGTGCACATGTTCAGACCACTGGCCTCTGCTTCCCAAGTGCTAGGGTTAAAAGTGTGATCCACGATGCTTGGCCTTTCCCTGTCTTAGTTAGGTTGTCTTGATGATCTGTGAAAGTTGTCCACTCACATATGTGACTTGCAAATATCACCTCACCTTTGTCTCCATCTCTCTTTGAGGTAGCATCTCACCATAATCTCAGACTGGTTTCAAAGTCACTGTCCTTCTGTGTTGCAAATGCTTTAACCATCTAGCCACTTGCCAGCAGCGGGTGTGTCTTTTTGATAGTGCTTGTTGTGCTGTTGATTGTTTGAGGCAGGGTGCCATTGTATATTGCCTTAGCTGGCCTGGAACTCACTCTGTAGACCAGGGTGCCTCAAACTTAAGAGACTTAATCTGCCCGTGCCTCCTGGGCATTTTTAATGCTTGAAGTAATAAAGTTTGGTTTTCTTTTGGTGGGTATATTGCAAACCCTAGGTCATGAAGACTTGTTTTATGTTCTCTTTAAAAGTTTGATAGTTTTTTGTGGTTATATTTAGGTCTTTGATGTGTTGTGAGCTCACTGTGAGCTCTGATGTCTTGACGGTCTGACTTCATTTTGCCGTGTAAGCTCAACCATTCTAGCAGCATGTGCAGAAAGAGCCCTTCTTCCCTTGTCAGTTGGCCCCAGAAGGAAGGTTAACCTTTGACCCTGTATACCATTCTGTTGGAGTATGTTTGCCTCTATGCCAGGACCGTATTGGCCTGCAGTGGATACCTCAGCTCAGCTATTTTCCAGACTTATTTGTTCTCTGGAAACTTCTGCCGTTCTATGTAAATGGGGAGCGGCTTTTCCAGGTTTGCAAAAAGGGCCCTGGGATATTGACAAGGGCCAGAGTACTGTAGATCCCTTGGGCAGCATTGCTTGTCAGGATATCGAGTCTTTCTGTTCTTGGACTTTTTACATTTCCTTGTGGTATTCAGTGCCCAGCTCTGCACTTGGGAGGTTAAATTGATTCCCAAGTCCTTTTCTTGCCTGTGTTGTTGTGGAAGGAATTCTGAATTCCACTTAACCATGTTTGTTGCTAGCATGTGGAAGCACAGCTAGTTTTGTGTGGTTGTGTATCCTGCCACTTTGCTGAATTTGTTAGCTTTAGGCTAGTCTGTCTATGAAATCCTGTCAGCCAAGAGTAAAATTTGCCCTACTGCCTTTCTGGTCAGTACACCTTTTCTTCCCTTGTCTTGAGTAATTTTTGTTTTGTTTTGGTTTTTTTGAGACAGGGTTTCTCTGTGTAGCCCTGCCTGTCCTGGAACTCACTTTGTAGACTAGACTGGCCTCAAACTCAGAAACCCGCTTGCCTCTGTCTCCCAAGTGCTGGGATTAAAGGCGTGCGCCACCACCGTCTGGCATGTCTTGAGTAACTGCTCTGGCTTGAACTTGAGGACATTGTGAGATCCACTGCTGCCTTGTCCTGTTCCTTCCTGAACTTGGGAGCATTAGGTCCTTTCGCCTTCAGGTGTGATGTTGCCTGTGGGCTTTTCCCTGACGCATGTGGTGTGCTGCATTCAGGAAGGTTACTCCCAGACTGACCTGGCTCTCTAGTCAGGATGAATTTGTGCTCCCCTGCCTCTACAGGATCACACCACTACACCTGGTTTAAGCAGTACAGGGATGAACCCAGCGCCTGTGTATGGGAAGTGTGCATTCTACCCCTGAGCCACACCCACACACTATAATTTTTTGGCAAGGTGGGGTCAGTTTTGTACCTTTGGAGTTTTGTCTTTAAAAAGCTGGGAATACAGATGTGAGCGCTGTGAGAGATGTGTCATGCTGGAAGGGGGGTGGGATTCTCTTCACCTACTGCCATGCTCATGTGCTTTCGCCTGAGGGCATCCCCAACAGCCTTCTGGTCTGACCTCCTCCATCCAGACTCCCAGTTTCCTTGACACCCTCACTTTCACATGTTAAATGGGTGTCACTAGTTCTTGAGTCTTTGGAGTCCTTCAGTGAAAACCAGGCACTTTTGCCGCTTGAAGAGATCCTTTTCTTTTGGCTCCTCCTTTCTGTTCCATGCATATTTGCCTTTCCATGGAATCTGACGCCTGTGTTCAACACCTAACCTGTTCCGTGTTGGGTGCATGGGCCATAACACCTGTCTGGAGCGTGGAGAGGACGGCTTTCTCAGCAGCCCTTTCCAGCTGAAAGATCAGTTCTCTCCTTGCACCTGGGTTCCAGGGATCCAGGTCAGGTCACCAGGCTTTGTGACAGGTCCCTTTGCATACTGAGCCATCTTGCTGGCTCTGAGCTCATCTGTCACAGGGACATGCTGACTGGAGCTTACTAGGTGACGCGTTTTCAAAGGCCACAGGTATTAAATGGGGTGTGCTTCACCCTTCTGTGTTTGTGAGTCCAGTATTCTCCCGAGTACTCTGCTCCTTTTGGGGTCATATCCCTAAACCAGGCCACTCTGCATTTGCTCCCAGTAAACCATGGCAGCAATTTAAAAGCCTCAGGTCTCTGGTCCACCCTTAAAGGTCTCAGGTAAGGCGAGAGCCCCAGGGGCTGGCCAGATGCCTCCCAGGGCACCCATCCCTCAGGCTGTTGCTCCTGAGAGCCTGCAGATGGGCGTGCCGTGTTGTTCTGGTGAATGCTCAGGGGGCCAGTCTCAGCTGAAGGGTTGCCATGCCACCTTCTTGATCGAAAACATGCTCTTGTTTTCTCCTCCCTAGTGTCCAAATTTGGAATGCAATGCCATTTTAGACCTCCTACCCCACTAGATTTTCCATTGGTGAATGTGAGAATGCATCTGAAACCTGTCCCTTCACAGGTGACAGATTGCAGCTCTTGCCAAGGTGCTGGGCTCTGATGGGTTCTGTTCATCAAGCAGTGCAGTCTTCAATGGTGCTCCCCATCTTTTGGAGGTGTTGGTCATAGGTTTTAGTGAGGAGACACGATCTCTGTGACAGATGCCTCTTGACCTTGCAGAATTAAACTGCAAGTCACAAAGAGGTGATGTAAAAGGGCTTCCTGGACCAGTGGCTCCCCAGCAGCAGAGAGGCATGGTTTCAGAGTGCTACTGCCTGCCTGCCCTGGTGCTGCCTGCCCTGGTGCTGCTGCTGCTTTCTGCTCTTTTCAGCGTTGGGCATTGAGCCCAGGTCCTCACACGGGCCTGCTTGCTCAGTCCTGTCACTGAACTAGTGGTTGTAGTCTTTTTTATTTTTATTATTATTTTTAAAACCCTTTTTGGGGGCCGGGCGGTGGTGGCGCACTCCTGTAATCCCAGCACTCTGGGAGGCAGAGGCAGGCGGATTTCTGAGTTTGAGGCCAGCCTGGTCTACAGAGTGAGTTCCAGGACAGCCAAGGCTACACAGAGAAACCCTGTCTCGAAAAAGCCAAATCCAAAAAAAAAAATTAAAAAAAAAATCCTTTTGGGGATAGGGTTTTATTAAGTTGCTCAAGCTGGTTAAGTATTCTGCAGAACAGACAAACCTACTTGAGATTGTCCTGTCTTAGTCTTTCAAGTAGCTGGGATTACAGACCTATCCCTGTTGGGGGTTGGCAGGTAGCATCTGCAGAAAGACCACACCAGGCCAAACAGTTCCATGTGAGGTTTATTGAGAGGGGAAAGGACAAAGGTGACGGTAGAAAGAGAAGAGGGGAAGGAGGGGTGCTTCTCTTATATATACAGATGGTGACATGGTCGCAGGTAAAGGTGAGCCCAGTGGATTCTGGGAATATGGTGGCCTTGGCAACAGGTGTATAGGTCGGGCTGTCGCCTATGTAATATCACAGGTTTCAGAGGTCCTGGTACCAACAATCCCACCATACTGGGTTATAGTACTGATAGTTTTTTAATTTATCTGTTGTTTGTTAGTGGTTTTCTGAGACCGGGTCTTCCTGTATAACTGTTAGCATTCTGTCTAAATTCTACCCCACAGTTACCTGGCAGTAGCCAGGTGGCCTGACCCACTATAAAAGGGGCTGCTTGCTCCCCTCTCCCTCTCTTGCTCTTGCTTCTCTCTTGCTCTCTTGGGCTCTTCCCTTCTCCCCTCCCTGTTCCTTTCCCCTCCCCTCCCTGTTCCCTTCCCCCCTCTCCACGTGGTCATGGCCGGCCTCTACTTTCTACTCTCTCCCTTTCTCTCTTTTCTCTGTCTCTACTACCCTCTTAACTCCCTCCCCATGCCCTGAATAATCTCTATTCTTTTTCTTTTTTAAAAAAGATTTATTTATTTATTATATGTAAGTATACTGTAGCTGTCTTCAGATACTCCAGAAGAGGGTATAGATGGTTGTGAGCCACCATGTGGTTGCTGGGATTTTGAACTCGGAACCTTTGGAAGAGCAGTCAGTGCTCTTAACCACTGAGCCATCTCTCCAGCCTAATAAACTCTAATCTATACTATACCGTCGTGTGGCTGGTCCCTCGGGGAAGGATGCCTTGGCATGAGCCCACAGAGGCACCCCCTTCCCCCATACCTGACTAGGCTCCTCCTCCCCATAGAACATATTGTCTCTCTCTTTTTATAAACACATCATATGATGCACTAACAATAACCCTATCTGGGCCAGAATTGTCTGTGTAGACCAAGCTGACCTGAAACTCCACTTGCCTCTGCCTTCTGGGGGCTGGGATTATCGGTGTACACCACCATGCCTGGCTTTCAGTTGGTTTTTGGTTTGTTCTCTTTTATTTTATTTTGTTTTGTTTTGTTTTTTAAAGCAGAGTCTGACTTTATAACCTAGGCTGGCCTCTAACTCTCTCTTCCTACCTTAGGCTTCCTAATGCTTAGTTACAAGTATGCCATATCAAACCTGGTCTAAGGTTGGTGGTGTGTGTGTGTGTGTGTGTGTGTGTGTGTTAGAGAGAGGGAGGGAGGGAAAGGGAGAGGGACTGATTTTTTTTTTTCTCAGTAAATATGGCAGAATTATTTTTGAGGCAGGGAGGACCTTGCTGTGTATCCATGCTGCCTTGAAGCTTGTAGTCCTCTTGTATCAGCCTCTGTAGTTATACTCTAGGTCTAGCAAAAAGCTTGGTTTTTAGAAGATTGCTGGGATATTCACAGCAATAGAGTACTTTCATAGCATAGAAAATCCCCTGGGTTTCCTCCCTAGCATTGCAGAAAGGTAACCAAAGAAACAATTTTCAAGTGTTTTTTTTTTGACAGTGAACATAGTCATTGAGCCTGCTAGGTAGCACCTGGCTAATGTGGAGAGCTAGGTCCTAGGTGATGGCGACTCAGCGAGGTGGAGGTGGAACATGCTGTGTCTGTGTGTGTCTGTGCTGCCCTGTTCTTGTAGAAGGTACTATAGGCAGGGATCGAGTGAAGCATCTATCTGGAAGAGCTAGGGGAGCACCCACTACAGTTATGGTATGATGGGGTTTCAGAACGCCACTGAGGGATGAGGCTTGTGACAGATGGTGCTTCCTAGGAAGCTAGAGGAGAGCCTGGCATCCTGTCCTCCCTCACTGCTTGGATTGTAGTGGGGCTCACTGTCAGACCTGAGTCTCCAGGGTTTGATCTCAATTGGTAGGGAAAGTGGCTTTAAGACATGCTGTGGTCCTCTTCTGGGGCAGGTCATCCTGATTTCTGGCCAAAGCTGTGGTATGGCTGGATGTACTTTATTGACAGTGCCAGGAGGTGCCAGCCCACCTGCAGCATCCTCCACCTTCCCGGAGACAGAGGAAGTGCTGCCATCACTTTTCAGGTTTGCCTTTCAGGGTGTCTCTGAGACCAAGTGCTCTGTTATTTTTCACATAGAATTTCATCACCATGGGTGCAGATCAGATCTCTTGTGTGGTCAGTATCCTCAGGCCCAACCCAGACAGCTGTCCCCTTCTGTGGCTCTCAGTAGAGACCAGTAGGAAGATTGTGCTTGTTCTATTTGAGAGCTGCAGTTCTGTTCTGTGTCTTAGGTTTGTGTTGTTTACATGAAGCTACATTTAATGTATCCCTAACATTTTCCTGATGTGTTTTCAGTGTGGCTGTGAAGACAGTACCGACATTCTAGGTAGCAGAGATTTGGGTGATAGGGTGGAAGCACTGAAACTCATACTTTTTTGTTTGTCTGTTTTTGTTTTAAAGATTTATTTAGTATATGTGAGTACACTGTAACTGTCTTCAGACACCCCATAAGCAGGTATCAGATCTCATTATGGATGGTTGTGAGCCACCATGTGGTTGCTAGGATTTGAACTCAGGACCTTCAGAAGAGCAGTCAGTGGTCTTAACCGCTGAGCCATCTCTCCAGCCCCCTGAAACCCATTTTTGATGAAAGCATTCACAGGCAAGACCTGGGCTTTACATTTTCATCCTCAGGATATGTGGATCCTGCAAGGGTGGTGGTGAGTGAGAATCAGTGTGCTGAAGGATCCTGCTGAGACATGCCTGCTTATCAAACCCTTTCAGGGCTAGTGGGTGACGGCAGTTGTGGGTAGGTAGAGCATTTTACCTAGCATGTGGAGCCTCATGTGGACAACTTGGAAGGCAGAGCTCCTGTATCTGCTTCATCGGGAGCCCTGGCTCTCCACCTTCTGTTTTCTGTGGGCTAGTGCCCCCAAGCCTACACTCAGCTCCTGCCTTTGCCCCAGCAGCAAGCTGACTTCAGGCAAATCCTTGTTTTAGAGGCTGGGGCACCTGTGAGGAACATGGTCTGAACAAGGTTCATTTCAGTGGCAACACTGGTTTGGGCAGCCAGAGAGGCTGGAGGAGTGACAGGGCCTCTTTTCAGGGTTTGCTGATGCTGTTGAAAACAGTGGCGTTTCTTCACTTATGGTTTTGTTACTCTTCAGCCTATGGATGCAGATCATTTCCATAGGCTGAGACCCCACAGAACAGCCTTTTCAGGGTGCTGCCAGGAGGCAGACTCCATCAGCAGATGAGTGGGGCCTTGGGAATGGAACAATGTGAAGCTGCTAAGCCCATTCTTGGACACTAGGAGGAACAGCAGGTTATGTTTGGCCTGTAGGTGGTGACGTGAGCTTGTGAGGGTCTAGGTGTGTCTGAGCCATCCATGATGATCAATGGACTTTAGTCTTCTGTTCAGGACAGGGTTGAGTTAATCTTCCAACTCTGGGGTTGTTGGCCTAGGAGGAAACAAATCTTGAATATATTTATTTTTTAACCTTCACACTCATTTATTGTGTGTATGAGAGAGAGACATCCAAAAGGAAGAATGATGGTGTGTGTGTGTGTGTGTGTGTGTGTGTGTGTGTATCAGAGGACTTGCACTCAGTTCTCAGTTCTTGCCTGTTACCACGTGGGTTTCAGATACTTGAACTCAGATTGTTAGGCTTGCCTGCAAGCCCCTTGTCCTGCTGAGCCATCTTAGCAGCACTCCCCACCCCCCAATGCTGTGAACCTAAATCAGTCTCTGTTTTAACTTATAGCATAGCTTATATTCCTACAGAGCAATTGCAGCTGACATTGCAGTGTGTGCCTGCTGTCAGGCTCTGCCTTACATGTACTTATCCATTCTGACCTCTCTGATTTGGTTTTATGAGATCATCTTACTCTCTTTATATAGCCCAGGCTACCTTGAATTCAGAGACTGTCTGCCTTAGCCTCCTGAATAACATTGACTGCAGGTGTGTGCCAAAGAGTAAAATAAATCTTAATGGTAACCGTTGTTCTGTAAAATCAGATCTGCAAGGAATTTGAGAAGGAGTGGGCTGTTCTCCTGTTTGCGCTGATGCTCTTTGGAAGTGTGCATGCGCGCCCATGCTCATGTGTGTGGACCTGTGAGTGTGGTCATGTTTTCTGGGCTGTGGGGTAATTGGCTGGATCATCAGTAGACCACTGGACTGGTGAGTTTGGGCCCAGGCAGATGGTTCAGGATTCTGTGTCCTCACTTAGCATTATTAGGAAACAGAAAGAGTGGTGATCTGCACACAGCTTTGTGTTTAGTAGACTTCTCTAGAGAATGTGACACCAGAGCTCTCTAGAGTCAAGAAGCATCAGATTAATGGAGGGGAGGGCTCAGGGTCTGTTCAGGCTTAATGTCATCAGTTATTGCTTCCTTTCAGTCGTGCCACAGACCTACTGCCTGGAGTCAGCATGTGTTCACACGAGTGTTTGTGTCGCATCACCTTCGCATAGCAGTTCATCTAATACTTTTGTCCTGGGGGTTGAGCCAGGCCAAAAATGCTCCATCCACTAGAGCGTTTAGACTAGAGAAAGCTTGATAGATGTCAGTGGTGTCTTTGGGCTCAGACTTGATCATGCATTTGCTGGAAGACTGGATAGTGAAAAGTCCCATTGGGGAGTGAAGGTAGGAAGTTGAATTTTGAGGATAATGGAATGAAAAGAAATAGTAGAACTCCTGTCCTGAAGAAATAAGAATGGGAATGTGTGCTGTCACTCAGCACAGAATGTTCCGGTCACCTGGTCGGAATCCATTATTACATTCTGCCCTGTTGTGCCGGGGGTGAGGGAGCAGTGTGCTTGAGGCCTTGGAGGCCAGACAGGAGGTTGGACAGACAGGAGGTTGGAGCCAGTGAGGTGTTGTCAGGTTCTGTGCCTTGATGTTCTCTGGGTCTGTTCAAGAGTCACTCATATACAAAGAGAGGGATGGAGCAGCTAAGCAGGTATCAGGAATTATGTGGGTTCAGCAGTTACAGCTACTGTTATCTGTAGAAGGTTGTCCACATGTCCCCTCACCTGCCAGGAGTGTGGCTGGCAGGCTAAAGTGTTTTCTTACAGGCATGTCATGAAGTTCTTAGACCTGCTAAGTGTGATGACAAGTGCTTTCTGCCCTAGCTGCTCAGGAGGCTGAGACAGGAGGATTGATTGAGCCCTGTGTTTGAGACTTCATTTCTCAAGGACCAAAAGAGAATCAGTGCTGCAGTAAACAGGAGTAGCAGGAGTGTGTGATATACCGCCCAGGCAGGCCTAGAATTCCCAGTCTTCCCTCCTGTGTCTCCCAGATGCTGAGATGATTGATAGCCATGTGTCACCATAGAGATACCACACAGATATGGTAGCTTTTCTGAGTGTTTCTTTTTAAGGAAATATTTGTGCTATTTTAAGGAAAATAGTGTTAGGACTGGAGTGATGGGTGGCTCAGTGGGTAAGAATACTTCCTGCTTTTACAAAGGACCCAGGTTTCATTTTCCAACACCCACAGCCATCTGTAAGTACAGTTCCAGGGGATACAGCACCCTCTTCTGTCTTCTGTGAGAAGCAGTCATATACCTGGTACACATGTGTATATGTAGACAAAACACTCATGCACATAAAAACTTTAAATCCTTAAACAAAAGTCAAAATGATATAATGAAAGTGCTTTCAGACAGGATGTGGCAGCACACACCTTATATCCCAGCACCGTGAGTTTCAGGCCAGCCTGGTCTTGAAAAATAAATAAAGCTTTCGATGTGGCTTATAAGTGCCATTTATGTGCAACACATTGTTGTCCAGGATTTTGTTATTTTTCATGTGATTTTCTCCCCTTCTGTTAATTTGATTTTAACTCTGTTTTATTTGAAACAAGAGTGCCCTTTGTAGCTCAGCAGGCTTCCAATTGGTAGTGTTCCTTTTTTCTCTACCTGCTGAGCTCTGGTGGTGAACCACCATGCCTGCCTTCCTCAGTTCTGTGGTTTGGTGGTTTGGGTTTGGATTTGTGTCACTCTATTTTAAAGGGGGTGGGAGAGTCTTACCTTGTAGATCAGGCTGGCCTGGACCTCACAGCACTCGTCCTGCCTCAAAGTGTCCAACCTCAGGGTTGCAGGTATCAGCCTCCACTGTGTTTCCCTAAGTTTTCAGTGGGCTGTGATTTACATTACTGTGAGGAATTGTTTTATTTTGTTTTTCAGTTCTGGGGTGGAACCTGGGGCCTTGTAGATAGTAGGCGTGCAGTCTTAAGCACAGTCCTACTGAGTTGCATCCCATCCTTGCGAGGACTTTAATGTATTCCATGTAAACTTATTGCCTGGGGGAAGATAGAAAAGTCTCCAACTTCTTATTGTTCTTCCTTACTTTGCCACTGTTTCCTTCTTTGGTTCTGAGATACCTGTGCAAACCTCAGCTTTGTAGCAAAGTATGGCAGTGCTGCTCCCGGGCCATGGGATGAAAGGGAGCACTTTTACTTAGGCCACTCCTTATCCACCGTCAGGAAGTGGAAAGTCCCAGCCCCAGTGTGGTGGCACAGGCCTCAAGGACCCCAGCACTTGGGAAGCAGAGGCGAGGGATCTTTGTGCTTTTTGAGTCTGAGCCCATTCTGGTCTACATAGTGAGTTCCACGACTACATAAGAGACCTCAAAATCAATCAAGCAAATAATCAAGAGAGGGAAAGGTGGAAGGAAGGAAGGAAGAAAACTGTTTTAGGTTGATGTGTTTAGGTGTGGTTGCTCACACCTTTAATTCTAGCACTTTGGAGGCAGAGACAGGCAGATCCCCCTGAGTTTAAGGCCAGCTTGGTCTACAAAGTGAGTTCTAGAACAGCAGGGCTACACAGAGAAACACTGTGTCAAAATATACCACCTCCCCTACACCAAAAAAAGCTACATTTAAAAAAAGCCTGTTGGAGTCACTGTCAGTTTTTCTTAGAAAGTGCCCAATTTATATAAGCCTTACCAAGGTTCCTCTTGCTACTTTTTATTTTTAGTGAGGGTCTTGCTATGTAGACCATGCTGGCTTCAAACTCATGGTGATTCTTCTGCTTTAGCCCCTCTGCTGATGGAATTGTTATCATGCCTAGCTTGCTTGTTATCTTTTGGTTTTGCTTGGGGGTGGGGGAGCTAGTGTATAACTGTGTGTGTGCGTGCACAAGTATGGAGGTCAGAGGTAAATGTGAAGTGTTGTTCCTTCTTTTTGCTTTGTTTGAGACAGTGGTGGTGTGTACCAGGCTGGCTGACTCTTGCACTCCTGGGGATTCTTCTGTCTTAACCTCCCATCTCACCATCAGAACTCACCACAGATGAACTTCTGTGTCTGGCTTTACATGGGTTCTGGGATCCAACCCTGGTGGACAAGCTTGTGTGGCCAGGGCTTGATTTTTAACAGTACACATTTGGAGCTAGCACATGAAAGAACCTTTGACTTGGGACTAAGAAAAACTATGGTTTTTTTTGTTTTATTTTGTTTTTTTTTTGTTTTTTCGAGACAGGATTTCTCTGTGTAGGCCTGGCTGTCCTGGAACTCACTCTGTAGACCAGGCTGCCTCTGCCTCCCAAGTGCTGGGATTACAGGCGTGCGCCACCATGCCCGGCTATGTTTTTGTTGTTGTTGTTGTTGTTGTTACAATCAAAATGGGACTGCCAGCCCTATCTCTGAAGTTCTGCTAACCTTTAATACCTGGTCCTCTTCTGTGTCTTTTGCAGCATGGTCTGAGACGGTGAACATGGACTTTTCTCGGCTGCACACGTATACCCCACCCCAGTGTGTGCCAGAGAACACTGGGTACACCTACGCACTCAGGTGAGTGCGTGCTCTGGTGGGCTGCAGTGCCACACGACCTCAGGGCACACAGCTCTGTGTCAACTTGACAGTCACACAGCATTGAGCTCTCCACAGCGTTCAAATGATCATGGAGGCTGTGAGTGGCTTCTGTAGACTTCTGAGTCAGAGGTGACTCAGTTGTTAGTCAGTTTGAGTGACTCACTGTTTCAGACTCCACCCTGTGGCCATGATTGGGAGCAAGCCTGTTAGGTTAGTACGGCCAGTGTTTCCTTACTTGCTTTAATAGTTTGAGCATCCGCCAGAGACCCTTGACTAGGGGCTGTCTTTGGAAGGCCAAATTCCAGGAGCATCTCCAGACAGAATATCTGGGTCCTTTGAGCCTCGGTAGCTGCTTGCTGCTCTGTTCTTTCCAGTTTGCCTCCTCCAAGCTGTCCTGCATGCTAAGGAGAATGAGTTGTACTACTAAGTTAGGGCATGCCTGGCAGGTGGGAAAATTTGGGTGCCCTAGCAAGATGTGGGAGGCCCTCAAGTGTGCTGAGTCGTCAATGACTTACCCTGTAAGGGTGAATCACAAGAAAACCTAAAGGAAATCAGAAAATATCTAAAGATAATACTGTGTGTGTGTGTGTGGGGCACATGTGTGGACATGTGTGTGAGTGTGCAGGTATGTGCTGTAGAGGCTGGAGATAGACAAGTTGGTATCTTTGTTCTTACCTTTTTTTATTTGTGCGAGGTCTCATTGGATTCAGAGTTCGCCACGTTTGGTGAGTTTAGCTAGCCGGTTTGGTCCTGGGCTCTCCATTTCCTGAGCACTGGGATTATGGGCAGGCTGCCACGGCTTTCTGACACGGTGTTGGAGAGCACTTTTCTTCTGAACCAGCCCCAAGAGGATGCCTTTAGACATCAGTGGTCAGCTGTGATGTGTGGTACTCTGCTCTCCATTTTCATCTTCAGTCAGGTTGCATTTGCCAGGCTCAGTCTTATGTTTTTAGGCAGGTTGTCCCCACATAGCCCAGGTTGGCCTCACTCAAACTCTCAATGCTGTTTTAGCTTGGAGCCTGTAGTATGTCAGAAGTAAATGAGTGGCCAGCTCAGGTGACTTCCCTGAGCATGTCTGGGAACATAGAGACAGTTATCCTTGGTGACTTATTTTTAGCCTTTATGACCTATTTTTTAAGTACAGTGCTGAAGAATCCATGTGGCCTAGGAGACTTGAGCTTGGCAGCAGTGAGGTTTGCAGCGTTTGTTCAATTAGGCTTGTGGAGCCTGTTGTGGCAAGGTGTTGGGTATGTAGATTAGAGTACAACTGAGGAATTTGAAAAACTATCTGTTTATCTATCTATCTATTATTTATTTATTTTATGTATGCGAGTACACTGTCACTTTTCTTAACCACTGAGCCATCTCTCCAGCCCCCAACTGAGGATTTTAATCTGTAGAGATATGCTTAAAGTACACAGGACTGAGTAAGCCAGACCTGTCTAGGGGTACCGAGGTGGGTAGGTACTTAATGAGAGCCATTGGTAATATTCCCAAGCTTAGTTGGCTCTTTGGGGTGGGTAGGATTGGCAATCAGGAGACATGTGGGATTAAGCCAGTTACCAGTGGATAGCAGCTGGGCCCCAGAAGTGAGTGAGTGTGCCCTAGGCCATGTAGAGTAGGGGCCAGGCATGAGAACGGGGTTGGGACAGTGGAGCTGACTGGCAGAGGTGCTGGGAAGACCCAGCAGCAGACAGTCAGCCTAGGCGTATCCATGGCACAGGGTACTATGCGTGCAGCTTCAGATTTCTGGTCCTTGCTGTTCTGATGACTTATGCTCCCAGCCATGCTCAGTGTGTTAGGAGGTGGAACTGCATGCTGCTCTCCTCCAGTGCACCTGCTAGCCCACTAGTGCACCTGTTAGCCCACTAGTGCACCTGCTAGCCCACTAGTGCACCTGCTAGCCCACTCCAGCGCTGGATCAGCAGCCTTCATATCTCAGCTCTCAGCCACTCTGACTATTCACACTCCATGGGCTTGATTAAAATGTCTTTCTCTTAGAAATGCCATGCACCATGAGATTTTGGAGCTCTGTTTTGTACCAACTCCATTTTTCAATGACATTGGCTCTCTCTTGTCTCCACTGGCTTACTCTGAATAATAAGAATATCAGTTTTGATGGGATGTGGTGACAGAGACCTTTAACCTAAGCACCCAAGAGGCACAGGCAGGTGGAGCTCTGTTTGAGAGCAGCCTGGCCTATATAGAGAGAGTTCCAGGGTAATTCAGACCCTATCTCCAATAGGTAGGTAGGTAGGTTCCCTAGTCCCCCAGTATTTCCTGTAAAGTAGTGTTAGATCTAGAACATTGAACACTCACTAATTCTCTAAGTACACACACATCTCTGTTTTCATATTTGTGTGTGAATGCAGATAGGAAGAGGGGTGGTGTGTGTGTGTGTGTGTGTGTGTGTGTGTGTGTGTTTTGAGACCAGATATCAATCTCAGGAGTCATCTACCTTGTTTTTGAGACAGAATCCTAACCTGAGACTCACTGATTGAGCTAGGCTGGCTGGCAGGATCTGCCTGGTGCTGGGGTCACAGTCACAGGCTATCCATACCTATTTTTTGTGGGTGCAAGTCCTGCCACTTGTTTTCCAAGCACTTTCCTAACTGGCTTATCTCTGCAGCTGCTGATCTTATTTTTTGAGAGGCGCTCAGAGCCTGTACTGAAGTTCAGTTATGTGTCATTATACTGGCCCCCCTTCACTGGCATGGCTCCATGCCCAGTGGTGTAATGGAGACTTGTGCCATTGTCTAGAGAAGATTTGAGGCTCCTCTTGGAGAATTGAGGTGGCTCGTGTTGTTCTTTGACCTACCTGTTGTCAGCCCAGTCAGCTGCCCACAAGGGTCGCAGCAGCTGTTGACGGCCTTTGCCTCCCTCAGAGAGGAGACCTCTCCCAGAAACCCTCTGACCTTGAACTGTGTGCTCTGCTTTTTCTCCTCTGGCAGGAGGGAGGGAGGCTACCTACAGGATGTGAGGTGGCTGCAGCAGGCCAGATACCCAGAAAGCCAGGAGTGGTGGGACTGAACACTGAGCCAGCTGCTTAAAGCCAGGGCCCTCAGGGACGAGCTGCTCTGCTGGAGTGGGCCATGATGTGGCCAAATATGCTCACTACTCTTCACATGGGGCCCTGACGAGAGCCTGCATGCTGTGGCCGGACCCATGAGAGAACCTGAGGTGTGCAGAGTGAGAAGTGACTAAGAGGGAAGGGTCCCAGGGGGCTGGGAGGGACTCAGTACAGGGCACAGGATGTCGCTGCAGGATGCTTGTCACTACGGCAGGAAGGAAGGGTGTGTGTCAGGCTTCCCTCTTTGAGGAACTCTGTGTGTGTGTGTGTGTGTGTGTGTGTGTGTGTGTGTATGTATGTATGTATGTATGTATGTATGTATGTGTAGCTGCCATTCAATAGAGCAGAGACACTAGGTTAAGAGACTTGCCTAGGCTACAAAGTGAATTCCAGGGTCTATGAACTCCACAGGCTTAGTGTGTTAAATCACATTACCACCAAGCCCAATGAACTGACTCCTATCCCTGGGAAACAAATGATGGGAAGAGAAAATTGTCACTCAAAAGTTGTCCTCTGACCTGTACAAACCACGTTTCTCTCTCTCTCTCTCCATCTCCATCTCTCTCTCTCCCTCTCTCCCTCTTTCCCTCTCTCCCTCTCTCCCTCTCTCCCCCTCTCCCTCTCTCCTTCTCTCCCTCTCTGTCCCTCTCTCCCTTTGTAAAACTTAGTCTTTTTTCTAAAAAGCGAGTTCTTGGAGAGTAGGTCTGTAAGAGAACCAAGCTGTTATTTTCTCAGGATGGTCTTTGTGATTGATCACTAGGGTCCGTATCTTCATCTGCCCCTTTGTTCTCCCTGTGCTGGATGGAACAGCTACTAAAATGCTTCAGGATTTAGGGGTTTATGCTGCTGGCGTGGGGTGCAGGGTCCCTCCTGCATCTGGCTCTGGGTGTCCTTATCTATGAAAACCATGCTTAGGGGTAATGGGTTATAGCCTGGACAGCTGGTAACTGGTGACACACTAAACTACAGTCCCTACAGAGCTGGGGCTACAGCAGATCAACAGTAGAGAGCCAGGAACTGTCAAGTCCAATTCTTCATTTGGAGGTCAGTAGGGTGGCTGGTCCCCTCTTTCTTCCCTTTCCTTTTGTGTCTTTGTCCCAGACACTGCTGCCCTATCAAGACAGTGAATTCTTTATTGCCTAGCACACAGAGAAAGTATGAGAACCTTCTAGATATTTTCTGAGCTTACACATGTTATGTAGAGACTTATGTGAGTTTCTTTTTAGCACAGTGTGTCAGCCTTCTCATGAGTGGAAAGATCACCCCCTTGGAGGAGGGTGTACTTTGACTCGCAGTTTTGTGGGTCTCAGGCTGTGGTCCTTGGCTCTTGATCCTGGACCATGGGGTGTGTGGTGGAGTAGAGTTGCTTACCTCATTGATGAACAACAGGACAGAGAAATAACTGGAGACCAAGCATGGCTTTGAAAGGCACAGTCTCAGTGACTACTACTTCTGGGCAGGCCCCACTCATTGTTTCCAGAATCCTCCAAATCAGCCTGCTGCTGAAGATGATGCATTTATCACATACCCTGTGGTCACTTCACATCCAGACTGGAGTAAGCAGTGTGAGTGAGAGAGCTTGTGTTTTCTCTTAGCCTTCCATGTGGAAGACCGCTTTCCCCTAGCCAGCATTCCTTTGCACACAGACTAGCAGCAGACAGCCTGTGCTCTTCCTACTACACCACAGGGTCAAACACTTCCTGAGCTGTGAGGATCCCTTACCCACCCAGCAGCTAGAATCTGAGGGTGACCCTGTGTGTTGAGGAACAGGAAGCAGAGATGGTGCTTACCTTAGTCCCTGTTCTGTTGCTGTGAAGAGACACAATGACCAAAGTACCGCTTATAAACAAAAGCATTTAATCAGAGACTTGCTTACAATTTCAGGGGATTAATCCATGACAAAGCCATTCCTCTTAATCCTCCTCAAATAGCTCCACCCATGGGGACTAAGCATTCTAATATACTAGTCTATGGAGGCCATTCTTATTCAAACTATCACAGAGCTTGTCTGTATCTGCAAGACTAATTCTGATGTAAAATATAATCTTTGTAAACTAAAGTCATAATTGTATATAGTACTTTGCTAGAAGGAAGTTGTCTGATTTTAGAGTTCACTGAAAGTAGCTAGCTAGCGTTCTCATGTTGTCAGATCCTATCTCATCCTGACTTGGCCTTTAAGCTGGTACACCAGAACGTCCTAAAGTCCATGTCTGCTGAAGCCACTTGTACTGCCTTCTGAGTGGTCTGACTAGTGGTGCTTCCCAGGCTGGCTTGGTGTTCCAGCTGTTAGGTCTTACATCACCTAGACTCTTGAGGCCACAGAGCCTTTGTGTTAGAAGGGCATGAGGCTGGAAAGCCACTAGCTCCTTACAGCTGCTAGGGTTGCCCATAAAGCAGTGCTCCCCCAGGGGTCTGCTGTTCCCTGCCTACTTTGTTTTCTGTCTTAGTTCTTGAGGTGCACAGCTGGCAGCACCTTCTGACTCTTCCCCTCTTCTCCCTAGCTGCCTCATGCTTATCTGTTATTGATCACCCTTATTGCAGCAGCTTCTCCAGGGTTACCGGGTTCTTTATTTTTCTTTTCTTTTCTTTTTTGGTTTTTTGGTTTTTTGGTTTTTTGGATTTGGGTTTTTTCGAGACAGGGTTTCTCTGTGTAGCCCTGGCTGTCCTGGAACTCACTCTGTAGACCAGGCTGACCTCGAACTCAGAGAACCACCTGCCTCTGCCTCCCAGAGTGCTGAGATTACAGGCGGGAGCCACCACCACCAGGCTTATTTTTCTTTTCTTTAAGATTTATTTATTTTATGTGATTACACTGTAGCTGTCTTCAGACACACCAGAAGTAGGGCATCAGATCCCATTACAGATGGTTGTGAGCCACCATGTGGTTGCTGGGAATTGAACTCAGGACCTCTGGAAAAGCAGCCAGTGCTATTAACCTCTGAGCCATCTCTCCAGCCCCTAGGTTCCTTGTATCTTGATGAAGATAGGTGCTGCTGATGGGGTTAGCATAGTCTTAACCCAAGGGTACCTGAGTGGGCAACCAGCTGACTTCTGGCCTAAACAAACTGGGCACCATGCAGAGTGATGCTGCATTCTAGTCACTGCACTGAGCTGACAGCTGCAAGGGAAGCATCAGAAGTGACAGGCTCTTCCATGGCTCAGAGGGGTTAATCTAGCTTCAGTTGATGAAATGCGTGCTCTCTCTGGGGCTTCCCATTTTCTTCTCAAGAGTATACTGCTGAATTCACTTTTAGTCTCTGCAGTGCCACTGTCTTGTTAGTTGCCCCATTGGGCCTGGTGTCTGCTTATAAGGGTACTCTGATTTTATCATGATACACCAGCATCATTCCTGTAGCTAGGGAGTCTAACAGTCTTGGCCTGCCCCCAAGCAACTGTTCTCAGCTGAAGTCCCAGGCCTACCCATCTGGAGTCTGCAGGTGAAGGAGGTTGACAGATCACATGCACACCTGCCCTTGCAGTGCAATAAAGTTATCACTCAGGAATGTACGGCTCCTTGCCTGGCTACCAGGGCTTCCTCTAGCCATGTCTTCTTCCAGTTCTAGTTATTCTTCGGATGCTCTGGATTTTGAGACTGAGCACAGGTTGGAACCTGTATTTGACTCTCCAAGGATGTCCCGCCGAAGCTTGCGCCTGGTCACAACAACAGCTACGTACAGCAGTGGGGACAGCCAGGCTGTTGACACGCACATCAGCAACAGCAGGGCCACCCCGGCCAAGGGGAGAGAAACCAGGTGAGCATTATGTGGCTTGCCTTCACAGCTGTCATCCCCCCTGGCTTTTCAGATTGTCAAGTCAAGCAGTTCTTCTGGAATTGTTTGTGGCCACATGTGCAGATCTGCCCTATGAACCTACTGAAGTTTGTTCTGGAATGCTCGAAGTATTTGCTGTCTACCTGCAGGGTGGAGCTGACAGTAATGTGTGTGAGATGGCAATACAGATGCACTTCTCATGGTCATAGTCATAAGCCCCCTCATCCTGGCATAAGCTGAACGTCAGTAGCCGACCAGATGGAGAGGAGTGGGTCTGTGGTGCTCTTCTGCCGTAGCCAACTCAAGCCTGTCTGTGACATGTGTGAACTGTGTAGCTATGCATGTACAGTTGGATGTCCGGTACATTTTGTCTCTTTTCCTTTTGTACTTTGTCTTTACTGTAGCTGATGGCAACAGTTCCCACCATCTGTATCTTTTTTGAGACTGAATAGAAGTGACACTCTTTATTTTGCTCATATGAAAATTGTATTACTTCCGAGATTGCTGGCACTTTGTCCACACTACCTGGGGCCCTGTGATAGTGTGCCCCAGCCTGACCTGCAGGCTGTAAGGTAAAATGCCAGGCTCTTGAGTTATAGCAGCTGCCTCCCAAGCACAGTTTGCTGTCAGGTGTGGAGTGCCCCGAAGCTACAGTCCTCCGACTAGAGAACAGAGCAATGACTGTCAGTGCCGCCCTGCACCACAGCAGTTTCCTGGAGGAGGGGCTTGGGTGCCCTTGTCCTATGTGTACCCACTCAAATCCCTTGATGCAAGATACTTACAGGACATTTGGATTTTTGTTGTTGTTTGTTTTAAGACAGAGTCTTACCATAGCCAGAACTGGCCAGAACTCACAGAGATCTGCCTACCTCTGTCTCCTGATGGCTGGGATTAAGGACAAGTGCCACCACATCCAGCTATTGTGTTTTTGGGCTGCTGTGTTGTGTGATGAGAGTAAAGGCAGAAGTTCCTTCGGTTAGCCATCACCTTTGCTGTGCCCAATGACTGCTAGGCGCAGAAAGCAGCAGGGTGTGCAGACTGCTATTGGTCAGAAAAGGAAGTGCTGGGGTTAAATGTACGAGCTCTAGCATTTGTTTAACTCCTAAGTCATTTTTTATTTTCAGGTTATTTCAAGTTTGAGCCAATGTTGGGTTGTCAGGCACAAAATGATCTGAAATTATTTTGTGTTTACAGTTTTAGAACAAGTTCTTGGACTCTAGCTTAAAAAAAAAAATTCCTTTTTTAGATTAATGGATGTTTAGATTATACCAGACCCAGCATAAGAAAATGACTTGTCTTAAAATGCTGTGTGTGTTCTCTGGCACAGATTTTATGTTGGTAAAAATCTAATGATTCCGTATTTTCTCAAGCAAAGTCTAATAATGAGTTTCTTCTTTGTAGGACAGTCAAACAGAGAAGAAGTGCAAGCAAGCCAGCTTTTAGTATCAACCACCTGTCAGGAAAGGGCTTGTCCTCGAGCACAAGCCACGACAGCTCTTGCAGCCTGCGGAGTGCCACGGTGCTGCGGCATCCTGTGCTAGACGAGTCTCTGATTCGTGAGCAGACCAAAGTGGACCACTTCTGGGGTCAGTCACTGGAGACCAGACGTCCTCCTCCCCAGTGTGGCTGTGTCTGCAGTTGTGGGAGGGAGCCCAGTGAGGGCGGGTCTCCAGGGGGTGTGTGGATGCTGCCTTCCCTGCTGCCCCAGTGGCTTAGGTGAGGTAGTGCTACTCACTGAAACGTGGCTCATTTAAGTACACAGGCAGCAGTCCTACAGCCATTTTAATATGGCACACTTAAATTTGGTATAAAAATCCTGGAATGTTCTAGGCAACTAGACAGTGAAGATATTTTTGAATCATTAGAAAATACTTAGTATAATCCAAACACCCAGGATATGGAGGCAGGAGAATCAGAAGTTCAAGCCAGTCCTAAGCTACACAGTGAGTTCAAGGCCAGCCTAAGCTCCAGAAGACCCTTTCTCCAAAAACAAAGGACTTGCTGTAAAGCAGTCAATGTTGGAAGGCAAGAGGCTGTGCCCAGACTCAGATATAGAGTCATCTGAACCCTCAAGGTGACTAGTGCCAGGTTACCAAGGCTGTGCACACAGACACGCAGCTCCTCCGCTGAGAGCCACAGAGCTGCCTGCTAAGTCCAGCTTATGTTCTCGTTGCCCTGCTGGGGGAGGTGGAAGGGCCGACTTAGTTCTAGAAGTCCTAAGTGCTTCACTTCGGGATGCCTCTGCTTCGCTCGACCCAGCAGCATTAGACAGTGGTCGTGCACACCTATAATCCCAGCTCTCAGGAGACAAAGACAGGCAGAGCTCTTTGAGTTCAAAGCCAGCCTGGTCTACAGAGTGAGTTCCAGGACAGCCAGGGCTACACAGAGAAATCCTGTCTCAAAAAACTTAAAAAATAAAACAAAACAAAAAAACTAGAGGTCCCACCTGGCTTCTCTCCCCTTGTCTGTGCTTGTAGGCCAGAGTGGGCTGGAGTGCCGGGCTCTTCCATGCCACTGCCTTGGGGTGACAGGAATACAGAGCATCTTAGGAATAGAGCCCAACAATGCCACAGCATGGTACTGGCCTATCACCAGATATAGTTGTGCTGGGGTTGGTTGTATTTCACAGTGTAATATGTGTGTGTGTGTGTTTCAGGTCTCGATGATGACGGCGACCTTAAAGGTAATTTCTTTGGTTCTTTGTACACTTTTTAAACTAGGAGCCATTGCTATGTAATCTGTAGGTAGTGATCAACAGCTTTCATTTCCCTTTTGAAAACCTCAGGTGGAAATAAAGCTGCCACTCAGGGAAATGGTGACCTGGCAGCGGAGGTGGCGAGCAGCAATGGATACACCTGCCGCGACTGCAGGATGCTCTCAGCGCGCACTGACGCACTCACAGCCCACTCTGCCACCCACGGGACCACCTCCAGGGTTTACTCCAGGGATCGAACTCTCAAACCATGTAAGTCTTGTGCTTCTGTGGTTAGTAGAAAGGTCGGCCCAACTCATTCTTTTCTTGTAAACAGGACTATGGGCCAAGGATGTGGCTCGTGGTGCAGTGTTTGCCTAGCACATGCCGCGCTCGGCATTCCATCCCAGCACGGGCCTTGGGGCCTTGCCCTGTTTGCCTTACAGAGTTGAACTCCACATTCTCACAGAGTTAAGTAGACCCAAATTAGCTCTGTCCTACTTGTCGCTTCCCAGTCTGTGGTTCTGTGGGTAGTATTTTTGTGCCTGGAAGTAGTTCAGAGTTGGTAAATTTGGATTTGACATGAACAAAACAAAGTTCCTGCTTCTGTGGCTTCTAACTCGGGTGCTTCCATGTGTCACCCAGCACAGCCCAGATACTCAGGCAGCTGTAGGACCAGAATCGATGCTGCTGAGAGAGGGCTCTGGGAGGGCAACTTGGAGCCTGGTATCTGGGTGGTGGCATCATTGGACATGATAGAGGTGGGTGCCAGCATCTTGACCTTTCTACCTGGTACAGACAGAGGTTGTCACAAGTGACTGAGTGGGCAGGTTGGTTTGGACTGCCTGAACTTTCTCTTAAACATTGAGAACGATCCTAGACCTTTCTGGGTTCCAGGCATGATGCTGGACCTTCCCCACCATGAGTGTCACAGGAAGGCCAGAAGCATCACTGAAAATCCAGTCCTTATTACTCATGTGTTTCTACAGTCCTGTTCTTGTGTCCAAGGCTTTGTCAGCACTTTAACATTAATGTCACAAAGGGAGAATCTTAGAGAGGGAAGAGACAGGTGACTGGACCAAGTGACACTGCTTCTCCGCCTCATACGTATGAGTTTGAGAGCCACAGCGAAGTTGGCTCTGTCTGGCCTTGCATTACCGAGCTCTCACTGGTCAGGGCTCATCCCAGATGGCCCAACAGCTTCCTTTGCACAGCTGAGCACAGCTGACAGGGCAGGGTCAGGCTGTACAGCTATCCCCGTCACCACCTGTCCTGGACTTTTGCTGTATCGTCCCAGGCAGTGCCAGGCAGGGCTGGTGTGTGCTCCTTAGTTCAGCCCTCCAGCGGCTTCTGCTTCTACTTAACAAGACGAAATTTGTAGCAGAAGGACCACCGTGTGGCCCAGCAGTGTAGCCAGTACACTGAGCTGTGCAGCTTTAAGAGTTTGTATGCTAATTGAGATGATGTTGGTGTCTGTGCTGTTTCAGTATAAAGATATTCTTTTAGCTCCCTTTGATAAGGGCTGGCCTGCCTTGCTATCCCTGTAGCAGACAAGGGTTCTTTCCCTTCTTTTACTTTTTGGTCCTGGGAATTGAGCCCAAGGCCTTGTATATGCCAAACACATGCTCTGCCACATGGCTCCAGCCTTGGCACCCTCCTACCCTTGCCAACTCAACATTTTTTTTCTTGCTCACATCTTGGCAGTGTGGTGAGTGTCTGATTATCCTGATTATCTAGGAGATCCCCAAGCACGTCTCTAGCGTCCCTCCAGCCTGTGAGAGCATGTGCACAGGTGGCCATCTGGGGTGGGGGTGGGGGTCTCTTAACCTTGGGCTAACCAGCTGTACTTCAGTACAACATTCTGATTGGAAAATAACTCTTTCACTACTCTTTTGGGGGAAAACCCTAAGATTAATCATAATAATATTTATTATTACTTTACATGTATGGGTGTTTTGCCTGCTTGTGTGTTTGTGCACCATGTGTGCGCAGTGCCCTACAGAGGTCAAAAAAGGTTGAATCCCCTGAGACTGGAATTATGGGTGGCCAAGAGCCACCATGTGGGTGCTGGGAACTGATGCGGATCCTCTGAAGGGCTCTTTCCTGCTGAGCTGTTTCACCAGCACTCTTCTGAAATTTTAAAGTTGCAGTATTTTCTTTCACATCAAACCTCTCAGACTTCATTGATTCACAACGGCCTTCTACTCAAGTTCTGAACTTACTGAGCATGTCTGGCTTTGGGAGAAAGTGGAAGAAGTACTGCATGGGCCCTGGGTCTCCACTGCCCCACAGATGCCCAGGGATAAACAGCAGTCACCATACCCACTGTGCTTCATACTCTGCGAAGAAACCATTTTCCAAGAACAGTTTGGAAGACATGGTTTACAGCATTTCCCGCCACATGCTAGGTTCACAGAAAAGCCTTGTGGAGCCCAGCATGGCGGGAGCCAGGGAGCCTTCAGTGTGTGCCCCCATGGCTCAGCATCTCCCTGGGTAGGGCTGGAAGTGCTCAGCTGCTGGGCCAGAGGCTGCGATCTCAGTTATGGAGAGGCCACCACAGCGCTTCCTCTACATCTCCGACTGGCTCGATGGTGGCTGTTCTTCTCAGGCGGCATCTTCCCTAGTGTCCAGTTTTAAAATACTTTGCAACTTGTCTTAAATGTTCGGCCATCTGGTTCATTGGGTAAACAAGTCTGTGGGAAGAAATGACATGTGTTCATGGTTCTCCACTAGGCGGTGCGTCCTTTTACCTGGATAGGACTCTGTGGCTGGCCAAGTACACCTCCTCATCCTTGGCATCATTTATAGTTCAACTTTTTCAAGTGGTTTTAATGAAGTTCAATTTTGAATCAGAAACTTACAAATTGAAAGGCTATGAATCCAGAGCTTATGACTCACAGAGCCATGAGGCAGAAGGTATTTATTCTTTTCTCCTTTCTCCACTGAATTATGCTTCAAGGTGGAGAAAGCCCTGCTTCTTCTGAGGCTCTTCTGCATCTTTTGCGGGCTCCATGCTGCTCTCTCAGCTGTTTTCTGTGGCTCTCCTTCCTGTCAGAGCTCATCAAGCGTTGATGTGTACGGTTCAGCTTCCTGAAAATCAGTCTGGACTTAGGCTTTAGAATTGTATTATTGTATACATAGGCACTCATGGAGATCAGAGGACAGCTTTGTGAAGTTGTTTCTCTCCTTCAGATTCGAGTGGCTTTAAATTTTTAAAAAAGTAGGAATGGGGCTGAAGGGCTGGCTCAGCAGTTAAGAACACTTGTTGCTCCTCTGGAGAACCTGAGTTTGGGTCCCACACCCACATTGGAGGCTTATAGCCACCTGTACTCCAGTATCGGGACCTGAGACCCTCGTCTGGCCTTTGGGTGTACCTGCATGAATGTGTACATATATAAGTACACATAATTAAAAACATAGTTAAAATAATGGACCCAACTTTTGACTTTTAAGCAAAACCGGTTCATTTGCATGCTGTTTAGAATCCCACTTGAGACAACTTTTAGGTAGGCCTGTCTTCCCGTGATTGCTAATGCGTATTAACAGCCTCAGCTTTTTGATCTTCCTGTTGCCTGTGCTCACCTCTGCGGTGGGAGCCATCAGTATCTCTGACACTCTTGAGGCATGGCCTCTGGTCATGCTGACTTTATAGGGCGTCTGGCCCTCAAGCTGACTGTGAGCTTCCTAAGCCCTTCTGCATGTGTTGCAGCCCATCTCCATCACTGTGGGAGGATGACTGCCGGAGAACTTTCCAGAGTGGACGGGGAGTCCCTGTGTGAGTACAGCTTCCTCTTTCAAGATGGTGCTGGTCTTGGAGGGCCCTCGCCCCATTATAATACTGGGCCTCCAGCCTTGCAGAATGAACAGCCCACCCTAGCTTATGGCTTCACTGGCATGCCTGGTCTGGCTGCCGCCAGCTCTCAGTACTGGAAGTGAGTCATCCTCAGACTGTGCCTGCTGTGATTTAGGGTGATAGTTTCTTAGGTCCTCGAACATTCTGTGCAGAGTTCTGATTGAGGTTTGCATATTAACCTGTCACTCCACTCCTTGTCCCACATCACAGGTGATGACTATCAGGGGAAGAAGCACCATGAGACACACACAGCCACCCCCTTGCAACCACCGCAGCCACACAGGGCGGCAGGGGCCATGGGGCGCCTCTGCACCTACACAGGTTCTAGCTTGTACCTTGTTTTGTTTGTTCTTGTTGAAAGTGCTGCTGTGTTTGTTTGGTTTATTTGCACTGCCAGTGTCACAAAGCACTATAGAAGGTGACAGTAAAAGAATAGCCCTCAGGCTGGAGAGATGGCTCAATGGTTGAGAGTACTGACTGCTCTCCTAGAGGTCCTGAGTTCAATTCCCATCAACCACATAGTGGCTCATATCCATCTGTAATGGGATCTGATGCCCTCTTCTGGTGTGTCTGAAGACAGCTACAATGTACTCATATACATAAAATAAATTTAAAGCAAAATCAAAACCCAATAGCTATGGTTTAGAATACAGAGAACCAGCTGGGCATGTTGTAATAGGCTTGAGATCCCAGCACTCTGGGGGCCAAGGCAAGAGGACTACATACACTCAAGGCCAGCATAGGCTATGCAGTGAGACCCTGTCTCAAGAGCAGTAGTAGAAAAAATGCACAGAATCCCTTTGGAGCACTTTGTGAATATATTTAGTATGGGCTCACTGATACTTGTGTTGGCAAGTGCTCTTATAGTGGCTTCCCAGCCACAAGAACAACCCTTGTTCATCCAAGGGTTGAACCCTTGTTGAACCCTTGTTCCAACCAAGGGAACAACCCTTACTCATCATTTTTTTTTGGTTTGGTTTAGTTTGGTTTTTGTTTTTATTTATGTATAGAGTACACTGTAGCTGTCTTCAGACACACCAGAAGAGGGCATCAGATCTCATTACAGATGGTTGTGAGTCATCATGTAGATGCTGGGAATTGAACTCAGGACCTCAGGAAGAGCAGCCAGTGCTCTTAACCACTGAGCCATCTCTCCAGCCCTGGATTGGTTTTTAAGCTGAGCTTCAGCTTGAGGTGAGACAGCTTGAGGTACAGGCAAGAGAATCAATACAAGCTTGTGACCAGTTTACTAGCTATCCATAGTTCCAGGTTAGCTAGACCTATATTGTGAAATCCTGTCTCAATAGATCCTCCTCATAAACAGGGTAGACAGATTAAACACAGAGCAATACACCTTCGGGGCTATAGTTAAGGCCACTGCTCTTCCAGAGAACCCAGGTTCCATTCCTAGCACCTCCATTGTGGGTCACAACTGTTTGTGACTCTAGTTGTGGGGGATCCATGTGTTTTCTGACCTTTACAGGTGCCATGCACACATGTGTACAGGCACATGCAGGCAAAAGTTAAAGGTGAAAATATGCCGGACGGTGGTGGTGCACACCTGTAATCCTAGCGCTATGGGAGGCAGAGGCAGGTGGATTTCTGAGTTCAAGGCCAGCCTGGTCTACAGAGTGAGTTCCAGGACAGCCAGGGCTATACAGAGAAACCCTGTCTCGAAAAAACCAAATCAAAAAAAAAAAGTGAAAATAATTTAAAACAGTTTCTAAAAGATTTATTTATTTTATCTATGTGAGTACACTGTCGCTGTTTCAGACACACCAGAAGAGGGCTTTGGATCCCATTACAGATGGTTGTGAGCCACCATGTGATTGCTGGGAATTGAACTCAGAACCTCAGGAAGAACAGCCAGTGCTCTTAACCACTGAGCCATCTCTCCAGACAATTTAAAACATTTTTAATCCTTTTAAAGCCACACCCCTTGTTATCTGTTGTACTGAAATAGTTTAATGGTTATGGGGTTAAAATGTAGATATTAAGTGACAGCCAGCAGCCAGGGAGTCTTAAGTGAGGACAGCAAGGTTTTCTCAAGTTTTAATGTCCTCCTGGCTTAGTACAAGAGGGAGCTTGAGCAGAGTATCCTGGCGGCTTTGCTCACTCTGCTGTCAGGATGTGCTGAGCCCTACAGTCTGCCTCACAGTGCCCTCTGCCGTGTTTTCTCTGCCACAGGTGACGTCTTGGTTCGAGCACTGCACAGGATTAGAGCTGCTGGGTGGTCTGTGGCCGAGACCATGTGGTCGGTGCTCTGGCTGGCTGTCACTGCTCCAGGTGGTTATGTGGCTTCTGTGTCAGTGGTCTTACAAAGTCTGGGGCAGCGATGAGCAATGTACAGGGCCAGCTGGAGCTTCATGCTAGGCCCTCAACGTGACGTGCTTGCTGTCTGCCTCAGGCGCATGCATCTTGTGCTGGCTGTGTGGGCCTCAGGCCGCATGCTACATAGCCTGAGCTGCATGGCACTGGTACTTCCCTTGCCCATCATGTGTGTAACTGGTGGCGGTCACTGTTCTCCTGCCCTGGAAACTAATCTTAGAGTCTCTGTCCCTCCAACAAAGCTGGCTGTGGCTTCCCAGAGACACCCAGCTATGAGCAGCTTCTAAAGCACGTTTCCTCATCTCTCTTCTCTTGTAGGGAAGGCAGCCTCTGGAACCTTCTGGTGGTTAGGGAGTGGCTGGTACCAATTTGTTACTTTGATTTCTTGGCTGAATGTGTTTCTTCTTACCAGGTAAGAAACTGAGGGGGAATGTCTCATGTCAGTGTTGGGGGCTCCTATGTCAAGGTCAGGATGCCACATCAGCATATTGGAGCTTCTGCCTGGGTAGGGTGGTAAGCAGCTATTCTGTATCAGTTGTGGGTAGCTCTGTAATGGCTCAGTTTACATATGCAGTGTCTGCATCAATACATTGTTACAACAAACCTTCCTATTTTGGTTTTTCAAATTTATGGAGGTGTAAAACACAACTACTGGATGAGTAAAAGCATATAGAGGCCCCGCCAAATCCTATGCTCAGACACTAGTCTAGAGCAGTTCTCTGGGCACCAGCTCACCAAGGTGAGCGGGGCCTCAGGCCCTCGGGGATTTTCTTGTGGTACAAGATAGCACCTCTCAGGTGGCCAAGCCTTGTAAATAAGACAGCAGGGGGGTTAGTGTATGCCCAGGTGGACAGAACTGCATGCCACCTGCCACCTCTGTCTTTCCAAAGTTAATGTTTCTCTCTGTTCTTAGGTGCCTTCGGAATATTTGCAAGGTTTTTGTCTTGCTCCTCCCATTCCTACTTTTACTAGGTAAGATGTAGCATGGTGACCTTCAGAGACCTGCACATGCCCACAGTGGAAGCAAAAAATCTGAAGACATTGGGGCACCTGTACATCTGTATACAGTTATCTTTCTTCCCCAGGTGCTGGTTTCTCTCTGTGGGGCCAGGGCAACTTCTTCTCACTCCTACCAATGCTGAATTGGACAGCTATGCAGTCAACACAGAGGGTGGACGATTCCAAGGGCATGCATAGACCTGGCCCTCTTCCCCCGAGCCCACCTCCAAAGGTAACCAGCAAGAGAGGTCTTGGTGACACTATGAGCATGTGTTCTTTAAAGCTTTTCATGCCCTTGTAAACAGGCAGTATTAGATTCTGCCTTAGAGGAAAAGGTATTTTTGAACAGACTTTCACTTTGTAGGCTGGACTAGAACTCACAGAGATCTACCTGTCTCTGACTCCTAAGTGTTAGGATTAAACCATGCATGGCCCTAAAAATGTAAAATAATAAATATGTGTGGGGGTGGGTGTATATGTGTGTGTGTGTGTGTGTGTATACAAACCAATTTATAGCCTTTCAGATGCAGAATTATATGTTCCATTCGATTATATAATCCACTTGATTATGAGTGTGAACACAACATGAAAGTCGAAAGAACAAACCACAGTCCCTTCTGTGCTGGAGTGTCCCTCTGGTTTTGACTTCAGCCTACTGGTTTCATCTCAGGTTGATCACAAGGCTTCCCAGTGGCCTCAGGAGAGTGACATGGGGCAGAGGGTAGCCTCTTTGAGTGCACAGTGCCACAGCCACAATGAGAGACTTGCAGAGCTGACAGTCCTGCTTCAGAAACTCCAGAACCGAGTAGAGCAAGTGGATGACGGCAGGGAAGGGCTGTCGCTGTGGGTCAGGGATATGGTTGGACAGCACCTGCAGGAGATGGGTGCCCTAGAACCCCCTGATACTAAGGTAAGGCCCAGAAACTTGTTTGGACTTGTTGTACACATTGTTCCCAGGCCATGTGGTGACTCTCCAGTGCAAACACCTGGCACAAGGAGGCAGAAAGAGAGGAACAGACCAGGACAAGATGTGCTCTTTGGGCACATCCCTGGTGTCTTACTACCTCTATTAAAAGCCTTCAGACATTACTACCATCACCCAGTGGTGATCTGTGATCTCGGAGTAGGGTGGAGCCCTCTTAATCCAATCACCTTAGTGCTTGGGTCTACCAGGCTGAGGACCAAGCCTTCAACATAAGCCTTTTGAGGTGACATTTTTTTATCCATAGCAAAGCACACAAATCTTTTTTTTTTCCCCCTTTTGATGCTGTGCTGGGGATTGAATTAATCCAGAGCCTTATGTATACTAGGCAAATCCCATGGAAAGTAGTCTATTTCACTTGATGCTTTTGTTGATTATGACCTTTTAAAAATATTTATTTATTTATTTTTGGTTTTTGGTTTTTTTTCAAGACAGGGTTTCTCTGTATAGCCCTAACTGTCCTGGAACTCACTCTGTAAACCTCCTGCCTCAGCCTCCTGAAGGCTGGGATGACAGCTTGTCACCATCATCTTGTCCCTAGTCACCTTCTGAATAAGGGCCCTAGTCACACGATGGAACCTTATTGTAAGGTGCTTTTGGATGTTGCAGGTGAATGTGAACATATGTATTTTGTATGGGTAAGATGATAGAGGGAAATGAGTGTGCCCTGGGTCTTTATCCATAGATCACAGAGCCCAGTGGATCTGTGAGTTTATATGAATTGATTGACTTCCTATATAGTGGAAACCGCTGGTATGATTTCTCTCAGGTTTGAGACCTCCAGCCAGAGAGAGGGCATGGCTAGGCCCTCAAGATGCCACACCCACCACTCTGTGACTGCAGTAAGAATTACTGGCCTGCCCTAATGTCATGTATGTGATGCTGAGCTCTCAGCTATTCATTCTGTATTCATCCTCAGACTGACTTCCTGACTTTCCACCATGACCATGAAGTGCGTCTCTCCAACTTGGAAGATGTTCTTAGAAAACTGACTGAAAAATCTGAGGTATTTATTCTTTTTGAGAGAGAGAGAGAGAGAGAGAGAGAGAGAGAGAGAGAGAGAGAGAGAGTGTGTGTGTGTGTGTGTGTGTGTGTGTGTGTTTACTTGGTGGGTACACATGCATGGGAGTGCACACATGGAGAAAAACAGGAGAGGATACTGCCCTGTTACTCGGCCTTTTTCCCTTGAGACAAGGTGACTGTGCCTTCTCCTCCACCCCTTGGAGGATTGGGTTCCTGGCATATGTACAGCCACACTCAGCTTTTTATGTGAATGCTGGGGTTTTGAACTTAGATCCTTATGCTTGCACAGCAAATGCTCTTATCCACCCAACCCTCTCCCCAGCCCTGAAGTATTTTTACCTGCCTTTATAACTGGAGCCCTCTAAGAAAACACTGAACTCAAATCATCACACTTGGCGCAAATACCTTCACCCACTGAGCCCTTTCACAAGCTCAAATCAGTTTTTTAAATAAAGATCAACTGGAAGCCAATACTCTTCAAAGCTTGTAGCCAGAGGGTCTTCCTGTTGATCTGTATGTACAACTGGAAGAGCTGTCTTAGAGTTTTGTTTTCTGGGCACTTCAACTCTGTGGCTTAACGTCAAGCCTGACTAAACAGAAGTGGCTGTGCTGTCTTTAACATCCAGTCACCTCCTGCTCAAGAATCCCTATGAGCCCTTTATCATTCAGCCTCCACCAAAAGAGCATAAAATCAGGGTGGGTGGGAGAGGCTCGCCATTGTGTGCTGGTAGACTGGATATTGCTGTAGATCTACAGTGCCAACCATGTGACCCTTGGTGGATCTTAGCATCCTTAGGGCGCAGGACCTAGCTAGGCATGGCAGATGCTTGTGTGCTCACTGAACTGAACTAAAGTGTGATTTACTGAGTTGGAGTAAGCAGATTAGCCTGTGCTCTCTTGGGACCAGCTTCTACTTCCTGATTGTTGGTGTCAGGGAAGTTCAGCTGAGCAGAAGAGAGGGGCCTCAACTTGTCAGGGACCCAGAACACACTTGACCTGAACTCTCTGACTCTGGGTCAGAAGGAGGCCCAGCCATACATTGATACCTTTGCCCAAGCATTCAGAAGCTGAGACTCGCCATTTATTATGTGAAGTTCTAAGTTACTTGGACATGATTTATGAACTCAGTGCATAACTGTTTACAAAGTATCCTCCACTTCCCAGGCTATCCAGAAGGAACTGGAAGAAACCAGGCTGAGAGCAGGCAGGTAGGTGACCTCAAGAAGCTCTGATTTGTCTCCCATGGTGCTCGGCTCATTTGGAGAATGCTAACTGTTTACTGGGTATTAAGGTTTAGATCATCACTTGCCATCTGGAGTTACCAGCTTTTGGCTATCTTTCTGGGAACCTTCTCAGGTCCATGCAACAGAGGCCCTAAGGAATTAGGACTTTCTTTAGACAGTACATAGCTAGGTCCCTGCTTGGCCATGAGGAGCCACCTGTCCTTGGGGGACTCCCCCTGCCAGGAGCCTCTCTCTGACCCTGACTTCATTGGCTCCATCAGAGTCTGAGCAGATGTGCATTTAGGCCCAGCCCAGCCTTGGTGCCCAGCAGCCTTGTATCTTCTTGTGACTGCCACACTTTCTATACCTACTGCTGGTGGGCCTTGTGCCCAGCATTGTGCACTCTGGGATTGTGTGCCTTTGTAGTTGCTGAGGTGGATGTGACTGGGGAGCAGCTTTTGCTGACTAATGGGCTCTCTGCATATGGTGTGGGACAGGAGGGGGTGTGGTGGGGGTGTGGTACACTTTGTTCTTCCCAGACCTGGTTTCAGTGAAGACTGACTTGTTAAGTCAATGTGTAGATGCAGAACATTTATCTGGAGAGAACTGCTGGGCTTGTTAGCATCTCTTGCAAAGCAATGTTCATGAGTATCTCACAGCCTCTCCCAAAGTCAGTCAGGAATCTCACCCTGCTATCACCTTCCACTCCACTGTCTATCCCATGAGCATAGAGCTGCAGATTCAGCCTCAAGGCCATGGGCAGACATCAGCTCATTTCTGCTCTGTTGGTAATGTTGAGGACATAGACATGCTGCTTTGTTTAGGGTTGAGGCTTCCTCTGAGTGCATCTGGGCCCTGACTCCTGTCTCCCCCGGTTGATGGCTCCCAGCAGGGATGAAGAGCAGCCCCTCCTCGACCGTGTGCAGCACCTAGAACTGGAACTGAACTTGCTGAGGTCACAGCTGTCAGACTGGCAGCATCTGAGGACCAGCTGTGCACAGGTGAGTGAGTGCTGAGACTGAGGACCAGCTGTGCGCAGGTGAGTGAGTGCTGAGACTGAGGACCAGCTGTGCGCAGGTGAGTGGTGCTGAGACTGCTGCCTTGAAGAGAAATGCTCACCTGGCTGTGTTAAAGTCACTCATTGTGGCTGCCTTCAAAACTTTTTTTTTAATGTGTGTCTGCATGAGCAGATACAGGGACATAAACAGAAATTAGAAGCCATCAGGGGTCAGTTCCGAACTTGTAGAGCCTCCTTGGAGGCAGGGTCTTTTCTTGATGCTAGGGCTAGTGTCTTGGCCTGGCTGGAAACCAGAGCGGGGGTTAGAGACTGTGGGGACACAGCTTGTCATACCGCGATGGGTCTGTGTTCCAGTCCTCGATGAGGAGCTCTTCACCAATGGGCCAGCTCTCCAGCTCCAATTTTTTTTTTTTTTTTTTTTTTTTTTTGGTTTTTCAAGACAGGGTTTCTCTGTGTAGCCCTGGAATTCACTCTGTAGACCAGGCTGGCCTCGAACTCAGAAATCTGCCAGCCTCTGCCTCCCAGGTGCTGGGATTACAGGTGTGCACCACCACGCCTGGCTTTTTTATTTATTTATTTATTTATTTATTTATTTATTTATTTATTTATTAGTTACACTTTATTTGTGTGTGTGTGATTGTGCAAGGGATTGTAAGAATGTGCTAGGTGCAGGTGCTCACCTTTGATTCCAGCTCTCTGGAAGGCAAAGGCAGGTGGATCTTTGAGTTGATGACCAATATGGCCTACAGAATTGAGTTCCAGGACAGCCAGGGCTACACAGAGAAACCCTGTCTCCAGGTGGCAGTATGGGGATATGTAAGAATGTGGAGGTCAGAGGATAACTTGGAGGAGTTCTCTCCGCCATGTGGATCCTGAAAATCAAGCTCAGGGGATCTGGCCTAATGTCAGGCAGACTCCTTTACCTACTGAGTTTTTCACTTTTTTTAATTATATTTAAGTTTGTGACAAGGGGGGATGGGAATGAAGTGGCACACACCTTTAATCCCAGCACTAGGAGGGCAGAGACAGGCAAATTCCTGTGAATTCCAGGCCAGCCTGGTCTACAGAGTCAATTCTAGGACAGGATAGTCAGGGTTACACACAGAGAAACCCTGTCTAGAAGCTGCCCCCATCTCCCAGACTTATCCCCCACCCCCAAAAGCTGGAGATGAACCTGGAGTCTAAATAGGCCAGGTAAATGCTCTGTGACAAACTGTGCTCCATTTACACTTGAAGGTTGTAGAAATTCTAAGGTCACACATTGATGACTCCTGACTGTCCCAAACTCAGCAGCGTAGCACACTCACACCTGAGCTCACTCTGCCTGATCACACAGTACAACTGACACATGTTAGGGATTATGAAAGAGTGTATATGTGTGTGTGTCCATGTCCCTGTCCATCCATCCACAGTAGGCCCCCACAGTGCTTTGCCACTTGCCCATCCATGTCACAACATAATACAGACGTTGCAAGGCCCATTATCTTAGGTCTATTAAGAGTGTAAACAGGCATCTTGTTGGCAGAGTCCTTATAAGCCATATTCAGACCATAGATTAGCAAACTGATTTGTAACATGTCTGGTAACTTATCTGGATAATGAGCTCAGAGACCAGGTAGGAGAGCTTGGTGGGGTAACAAGGTGCATGGGCAGGAAACCTGTCTCCTGCCTGCACTACACGTCCTGGGTGCCAGTGGGCTGGGAGACGTTGCTAGTGTGCAGTTACAGATGCACGCTCAGGCATTGACTTTTGAAAAGACTAGAGATGAACAGGGATCAGGTAGTCTCGGGAGACGGAGGGAGGAAAAGTGTATAATGGGGCTGTTTGAGGCGACAGCGAACAGGGTTGAAGGTATGGAGCCCTGCCAGCTTTTTGGTAGGTTATGCATTTCCTGGGCTTTACCCTGTGATTGTTAAGAATCTTGTATGTAGTATGTAGGGACTCAACCTCTTGACAGGCTAGATCTTAAGCTGTTTATAAGGAGCAGTGAGGATGGCAGCCTTCCCATGCCTCTCTGTGAGGGAGGCTGTGTGGTAGGAGCTGCTGAGTAGACTCAGTGGGGGCCACAAAGCACACATCCCCTTTGTGTAGTTCACCATGCAAACAGCCTCTAGTTCATTCCTAGTCTCTTTAGAAGGTCCCAGTGCTTTGGGAAGAATCTGAAGTCGAATACGAAGGGGGCAGTGGTACTGCGTTGTGCCCTGTGTCTTGCAGTTGCTTCTGGAGCGGTGTTGAGCGGTTGGCTCCTGCAGTGCCGCCTGCACACTTGCTTATTCTTCCCTTCATCTCACCAGGCTGATGCCCGCATCCAGGAGACTGTACAGCTCATGTTCTCTGAGGATCAGCAGGGTGGCTCCCTTGAGTGGCTAATACAGAAGCTTTCTTCTCGGTTCGTGAGCAAGGATGAGCTGCAGGTGCTTTTGCGTGACCTTGAGCTGAAACTGCTGCAGAACATCACACACCACATCACCGTGACAGGACAGGCCCCCACGTCCGAGGCGATTGTGTCTGCCGTGAATCAGGCAGGGATTTCAGGAATCACAGAAGCGGTAAGTGAACAGGTTCAGCCTTCACCATAGACACACGGGGTATGTGTGCCACTGTTCTGAGAACATAATGTACTGAGCTTTGCCCCAGATGAGGCTTGGCTGCTGTCCTCATGAGGGAGCACTGCCTAGCTTTGCACTCAGTGAATCCTTTTGTTCCAGGACTTCCCATATCCCTGGGTGTGGTCATAAACTTTGACTGTGCACAGTTTCCCTTCGTTGTCACGTCCTAACCCTGATGTCCAACCCACCCTCCCCCAATGATGGTGACAGTGTCCAGGGTGCCCTGGTCCTTGTACCTGCCCTAGATAAGAGTCTGGTCCCTGCTGGGTGGTGGTGGCACACGCCTGTAATCCCAGCACTATGGGAGGCAGAGGCAGGTGGATTTCTGAGTTCGAGGCCAGCCTGGTCTACAGAGTGAGTTCCAGGACAGCCAGGAACCCTGTCTCGGGGGGGAAAAAAAAAATCCAAAAAACCAAAAAAAAAAAAAAAAAAAAAAAAAAGGGGGTCCGGTCCTGTCCTGCTCACTTACTGGATAAAGTGTAGCATGTTTGTGTTCTCCACGGAGGCAGACAGGGTCCCGAGTGCTTGCTTGTATCAGTAACGCTCATGTTTTCTTCTGGGCCGCCAGCAAGCGCATGCCATTGTGAGCAATGCTCTGAAGCTGTACTCCCAAGACAAGACTGGGATGGTGGACTTTGCTCTGGAGTCTGGAGGTGAGTAACCCAATAGAAGAGGTGAGCAGGAGCGTGTAAGAGCAGGACAAGAAGCCCTGCGATCTGGGTGGGCCTACAAGACACTGCCACCCGTTCCTTGTGTAGACCTGGCTGGCCTGGAACTGAATCTGTAGATCAGGCTATCCTCAAACTCAGATGTCCTGCTGCCTTTGCCTCCCAAGTCTGGGATAAAAGGTGTGTACTAACACTGCCTGGCCACTGCCGCACTTTTAGTATGACGGTGGGATCTTACTCTGGATGAGGTCCAAGTGTGTATTCCCCCTAGGAAGAAGCTGCGCTTCACAGTCACAGGACACACCCATGCCTAGGCCCAGGTGTTACAGCTGAGGGCTGTTGCCTTGCTTCCACAAAGTGGTTGTCATAGGGAAGTCACAACTGCAGGGCCTCCCATGTGCCGTGCGTTTGGGATTGCACACCAGAATGGGGCCTCTAAACCCTCTCTGGAAATAGAATGCAGACACCACATCTCAGGAGGGTCTGCTACACCAGTCATGCAGAAACAGAACTTCTAGAAATTACGACTTGCAGATGAGATGCAGACTTATCCCCCCCCCCTCTTTTTAAGACTTATTTATTTATTTATATGAGTACACTGTAGCTGTCTTCAGACACACCAGAAGAGGGCATCAGATCCCATTACAGATGGTTGTGAGCCACCATGTGGTTGCCAGGAATCGAACTCAGGGCCTCTGGAAGAATAGTCAGTATTCTCAACTGCTGAGCCATCTCCCCAGCCCCCTGATACCATCTCTCTTTTTTTCTTTTTTCTTTTTTTTAATTAAGGAAAACCCTTTGCAGCCCAGGTCCTTTGTCTCTCTTTTGCACATTAGGCCATGGATTCCTATGGAGCGGGCTCCACAGCTCAGGCTCTTCTCTGTAGTCCTCACATAGTGTGCTTCTCTGGGTGGCGCGGGCGGGCCGTTCTCCTTCACCTGCTCCACGGAGCTGTCTCTGCTCTTCGGGTGCTTGATGTCCTCAGTCCACACATCCAGGGAGGGAGGGTGGGGTGCCCAATTGGGTGGAGTCATTGCATCCCTAACCTGGCTGCCATCACTGCGGGGCCTTCTCGGTGTGCTGGGGGCCTGCTAGAGTGTGAGAATAGCTGGTTCCTCAGGGCTGGGGCGGGGGCTAGCAGGCTGCTTACTCTCCTCAAAGAGCCTCCTGGTCTAAGTGGCTTGTTTTTAGATGATTTTAATTATATATTGTAAAGTGAACTGATTATATTTAGATCAGAATGGCTGTTCGGGTTGGCAGCTGTCACTTCTGGGGCCATGTTGGAGCTTGTAGACTTATGTCACCAGCTTAAATCCCCCGCGGCCCCGAGACGTTGCCCCAATAGCTGTTCTTAGACTAGGGAGAGGGTATTTAAGAAGTTTGGCCAGTGTCCAGGCACTCTGGTCTTCGTCTGCAGTGTCAGAGCTGTGTTGTCTGCCTGTTTTATTACCCACCCTCCCCACCCCCCATCAGAGACAGCACTGAAGCTTGAATAATGAGGTCGACCAAGCCCATGTGCTCGAGGCCTGGGGCCTGCTCTGCCTCTGTGAGACTTCTCAGATCTTTCCCCCGCTTCTTTTTATGTTTTATATTATTTCATATTATGAATGTTTTGCCTGTCTATATGTAAGTATGTACCACATGCATGCCTAGTGAATATAAAATCAGTAGACAGCAACAGATCGTTTGAAACTAGAATTATGGATGGTCATGAGCCACCCTGTAGATGCTGGGAGCAGAACCCATGTCCTTGACAAGCGCAACAAATACTCTTTAACTACTGAGCCGTTTATCCAGCCCTGACTTCTCAGTTCTGATTAGCTAATGTCCTGGCTGCCCGTTCCTCTACCAGGGCAGGGTGTCTCTCCCCTCACTAGTCACTTCGTTTCCCAGGGTGTTCTGGCTAGTGGACATTTGTAACAAAATCGCCTCTTGTTGACTAATTAGCCTCTGAAAGTTACTTGTCCCCTTACACTAGTGCTTGTGGGACTTTTGATCCTTGCTTAGGAAACCATGAACAAAGCTTCAATAGCCACTGTCCCTCCTAGTCTCACACACACAGACACTGTTGTGAAGGGGTCAGATGAACTGATATGGAAGACCACCCACTGAGCTGTTGAGTGCTCTATGCAGCGGTTGCCTCACGTGGTCACTGGGGGCTGCTGAGCTAAGAGCAGAGGGGTGTGGTGCTGGGATTTGGGCTGTGAGGCCCGGCTGTGCTCTGCCTGATCCTAGTCGGGCCAGCCGCAGAGGAATAGGGAGGGAGTGTGTGTTATTTCTTAGAATTTACTTTATGGGTATGAGTAGTTTTCTCTGCTTGTATGTCTTTCCACAATGTGTGCCTGGTGCCCTTGGGGTTAGAAAAGAGCATTTGGAACCCTTGGAACTAGAGTTCAGATGGTTGTGAGCCACCAGGTAGGTGCTGGGAACTATATCCAAGTCCTCTGAAAAAGCAGCTAAGTGTTCTTAGCCACAGAGCCATTTACTAATTTGTGTGTTTTTATATATCAGTTAAAAAATAAATGCAGGGCTGGGAAAATGGCTCGGTGGTGAAGTGAGGACCAGTTTGGATCTGAAAACCCACATAAATTCTGGGCATGCATAGCAATCCTATAATTCCATTGGTTGGATGACAGAGACAAGATCCCCAGAGCAAGGAGTCTGTCCAAAATCTGTGAACTCAGTTGAAACATCCTGCCTCAAAGAAGATGATGGGCAGTCGAAGAAGACTGCCATCGTTAACTTTCAGCCTTTAACTGTAACCCATCCCTGTGCTCACACAGATGCAAAAATGTCGACTTTTTAAACGCCTCCTGCCCCCAAAACAATTAGGCTGCTCAAGGTTCTTTTTTTTTTTTTTAAAGATTTATTTTTTATTTATATGAGTACATTGCAGCTGTCTTCAGACACACCAGAAAGGGCATTGGATCCCATCATAGATGGTCGTGAGCCACTATGTGGTTGCTGGGAATTGAACTCAGGTCCTCTTCACCACTGAACCATTTCTCCAGCCCAATCAAGGTTCTTTTTACAAGTAGAACAGGGTGTACTATTATAGCAGTGTGGGTAGAGGGAATGGGTTTTGGAGCTCACTGAGTAAGAACATTGACTGTTCTTCTGAAGGACCTGGATTTGATTCCCAACATCCATATGGTAGCTTACATCTATAAATTCAGTCCCAGAGGATCCAATTCTTGCCTCTGTGGGCATCAGGCACGTATGTCGAACACAGAAATTCATGCAAGCAAAACACCTCATACACATAATTAAAAAAGAACAAAAAATGCCGGGCGGTGGTGGCGCACGCCTGTAATCCCAGCACTCTGGGAGGCAGAGGCAGGCGGATTTCTGAGTTCGAGACCAGCCTGGTCTACAGAGTGAGTTCCAGGACAGCCAGAGCTATACAGAGAAACCCTGTCTCGAAAAAACCAAATCCAAAACTTAAAAAAAAAACAAAAACAAAAAAACCTCCCACTGTTTAGCCTCCAGGTCTCACTTCCTAGCATGTAGCAGTCAGGTGTGATACAAGTGTCCCTGTGTTCCAGGTGGCAGCATCCTAAGCACTCGGTGCTCCGAGACCTATGAGACCAAGACGGCGCTGCTGAGCCTGTTTGGGGTCCCGCTGTGGTACTTCTCACAGTCACCTCGCGTGGTGATCCAGGTGAGCTGCTGTCTATAGGGCCCTGCATCTTAGGCCACTCAGCATGTCTTAGCCCCTCATGAAGGTAAAACATGCATTGAGAATTGGTAGGACCCTAGCACTCAGTGTGCAGCCAGCCGTACTGGAAGGCACCAGGCCATACTCCCAAGTTAACCTGGCCCTGGACATGCTCTCCTGCAGCCCCTCTCTCTATCTGATGTGAGAGCCAGGTGGTGGTGGTGTGAGGCTCCCTGGTCCTGCGGTGTGACTACAGGGAGGAGAGTTGGAGGGGAGCGTCATAGGAGGCCCCAGAGCCATGCTGGTTGCTCTCTGTGTGTGCTGTCATGGGCCCTCGCTGATGGAGAACGGCCACTATGTCCCCAGGCACAGGGCATTGGCCTGATCTGTGTTGCTCTTCCCTTAGCCTGCCTCTCAGGTGAAAGGGAAAATGTGAATGGCCAGGACTGAAGCAATTTCCAGTACTTTTCTATGAAGCCCCTGTGAGTCTCTCTTTGACCTGTATACACAGGCTCATATTTTGCAAATTCAGGAAGTGGTGTTTTCTCAGGAGACCTGAGACTGAGCCCCAGTACAGACACCCTGCTTTCAGTGTCCTCTAGCCCAGGCTGGGCTCCAGCTCCCTATGTGATCACAGATGACCTTGAACTCCTGATCTCAGGATCTCTATCTGTATCTGTGTCCACAATCATCTGTGTGATCCAAAAGTGAACTGGAAAATGCCAGAAATTTAGGAAGGTATGTTATAATTCATGGCAATGAAAGAACATTGTACCAAGGTTTGGAACTAGAGAAAAACTAAGGCAGCTGTCACTCTGAAATGTGTCTGTTGAGTAGTGCTGACAGGTGACAGTGTGGCTCTGGTACTCGTAACTGTAGGCTAGTCTGAAGTGCTCCTGCTCCTACTCAAGCTGTGAGGCGTGACTGGCAACCCTGGGCTTTTGTGTGTCTCATTCACCTGGATATAGGCAGTGTTGTTATTTTTTATTATTCTCAAAAATTGGGAAGATTGGATTTTCATCTTTTCATTTGTGCCCATGGAAAATTAAAGGGCATCCATCAGAGGTATGCCTGGTACTCAGCATGGCATAGGCAGGTTCTGCAGTCCACTCCTCCCACTTCCCTCCGGGTTTCAGGGGGAAGCCTGCTGCATAGGCACATGGGTACACTATTGGCACAGCTATCTACCCCTTTGATTTTGCTGGAATTCATTGCCCTGTCCTGTGATCCAGACTTGGTTCTGATGACAAGCCCTGTCCCAGCCTGAGTTTTACTGTTCTCTTTCCCTAGCCCGACATCTACCCAGGGAATTGCTGGGCATTCAAAGGTTCCCAGGGGTACCTGGTGGTCCGGTTGTCCATGAAGATCTACCCAACCACATTCACCATGGAGCACATTCCAAAGACGCTGTCACCCACTGGTAACATCTCCAGTGCCCCCAGAGACTTTGCAGTCTATGTGAGTACAACATTGCTGACATCCTGGAAACAGCTTTCTCCTCTCCACCCTCAGAGACAGTTCCTTGATCCAGAGGGTAATGGTTTGAGAATATTTCCTGGGCAGCCCTTGTCCCTGTTTTCTTTATCTTTCTGTCAGCGTCAGTGGAATGTCACACTGCAGTGGTAGCACAGCAATGTGCTGCTCAGTTCATGTGTCTTGATAACAGATCAAGTTAGACATACAACTCATGGTTTATATTCATCACTTTCACCTGTCCACTTAGCTCTGACAGCTGTGAGGTATGGAAGTAAAAAATGCTAAAGATAAAGCACTGTTCCCCTTTTTATTTTGCCTCATGCTTGCTAGGCAGGGGCTCTACCACTGAGCCACGCTCCAGCCACTCCCTGGGGGATTCTAGGCAGGGGCTCTACCACTGAGCCACGCCCCAGCCACTCCCTGGGGGATTCTAGGCAGGGGCTCTACCACTGAGCCACGCCCCCAGCCCCTCATTGGGAGATTCTAGGCAGGGGCTCTACCACTGAGCCACGCCCCAGCCACTCCCTGGGGGAGTCTAGGCATGGGCTCTACCACTGAGACACACCCCAGCCCCTCACTGGGGGATTCTAGGCAGGGGCTCTACCACTGAGCCACACCCCAGCCCCTCACTGGGGGATTCTAGGCAGGGCTCTACCACTGAGCCATGCCTCCAGTTCCTCACTAGTGAGCTCTAGGTAAAAAAAGCTCTTCTGAGCTATAGCCCCAGCCCTTGAGACATAGTCCTGCAGCATATATATACCTCTGCAGGCACAGTTTAGGCCCTTTAGTGGTTGTGCACAGTGCTTGTACTCTCTTTGTCTGGAAGCCACTTTGATCTCTTATAGTTTCTGGAACTCACCACCTCTCTTAGTCATGTTTTACTGACACAGAGTCCTGTTGTCAGTCTCCATTAGTAGTTGATAAGTGCTAATTGCCTTTGAAGCCCTTTCCCTTTATGAAAGTCCTTTACATTTCCTCTACTATAGAACCCATCATTTTAAGCATCTCTAAGTGCCATGTGGTAGCCTTAGGATGGTCACTCTGGCCCTCCTGACAGCCATCTACCTACAGATCTCATGCTTCTTCCCTTGCTTCAGCCTACCTGCTGCTCACACCCTGCTATGTCCCTTACTTGGGGCACCCAGAATCTGCACAGGAGTTTCTGAGGACCTCTGGGCTGTGGGGCACTAAGAGTGATCGCATCACGAGCCGGGCGTGGTGGCACATGCCTGTAATCCCAGCACTTGGGAGGCAGAGGCAGGCGGATTTCTGAGTTCGAGGCCAGCCTGGTCTACAGAGTGAGTTCCAGGATAGCCAGGGCTACACAGAGAAACCCTGTCTCAAAAAAACAAAAAAAAAAAAAAAAACACACACACAAAAAAAAGAGTGATCGCATCACATCATCACAAGCTGGCCCTGTGTTGGCTATGTGCATATTTCCCTAATAGGAATAGCCATAGCTGCTCTTGAATGATTGTGGGTTACAGGAAGTGAGCAACAGTGTGCCTGTCCAGGGAGGGCCTCTTCAGGTCTTTCTCAGGGGAGACAACTTGTCGATCAGGGAAGCAGGGCTGGAGTAGTGATTGGTGTCATCTCTGTGATAACACGTGGTCATTGCAGGGACTGGAAACGGAGTATCAGGAAGAGGGGCAGCCTCTGGGACGGTTCACCTATGACCAGGAAGGGGACTCACTCCAGATGTTCCACACACTGGTAAGCACGAGGATCCTTCCTCCGTCATTCATGCCTTTGTGGGGACAGTAGTCGGGATCACCCCATGGCCTAGCTCTGTGCCTCAGTAAAACACCAAACATGTTAGCCCATGAGTCCCAACTGCCCTTGAGGCTTATTTGAGATATGGCTGCATCCTGTCACATATCCCACAGGGGCAAGGGATGGGTGGTGGTGGGTGGTCTCGGACTGCTAATGTGAAATAACTTATTCTCTCAACTTCAGGAAAGACCTGACCGAGCCTTCCAGATAGTAGAGCTCCGGGTCCTGTCCAACTGGGGCCACCCTGAGTACACTTGCCTTTACCGGTTCCGAGTCCATGGAGAGCCCATCCAGTAGAGCACTCCAGCCATGTACATGTCTGTATATACCAAGACGCCATAACACTGGAACTCTGAGGAAGAGAGCATGTGAGCATAGGAACCTGTCAGTCACCCTTCAATAAATATGTGATGGCCTTGAGGACATGCTGAGTCCTCTGAGGCTGTGTGTGTGTGCCCAGAACCCAAAAGCCCTGGAGGCTTTTTGAGTTTATTTGAATGTATAGTTCTCGGACACTCCCCTTCAGTGCATAGAGTCAAGAAGCAGGTAGGTGGGCAGGTTTCCAGGCTCCTGGCACAGGCTAGAGCTCTGCATCAGCCATCCTCTGGATGTCAGGGATGCCAAAGTCCCATCTGCTAACCCACATGCTTCTTTCAGGGAAAACTGTCACTCTGTCTGTAGTCTGACCCCTTCCAGGTCCCCTGGTGGGGAGAGGCTATGTCATGGGCTGTCTGCTCTGAGCTGGGACTCCTACAATTCCCCAGGGGAGTAGATCGGGCTGTCCAAAAGGGCAGTGGGGGTAAGCACACCATGAATGGTGCTCTTGGGTCTCAGCTAGGCCATTCCAGGCAGATCACATAATGGACAGGAACCTCGAGATGTGACACTCTGGTGTCCTTGAGCTGCAGTAGTCTCTGCCGAAGGGGAACACTAAGGTGCCACCCTACCAGGTGGGGCCAGTGGCTGCCACTCTGGCCTTTACTACAGCAGTACTTTGTGCTGCCCTTGGGTTTGCCTCTGCTCCATTATCAGCCCTTGTCACTGACTCAGATTTGATTATATTTAATATTTAGACTTTTATGAGCAGGCTTTATAACTGATACATCATCTGGACACTTGTTTAGATGTTTTACCTAAAGAATTGTCAAGTTTCATTGGTTAGACAGCCTTGGCAGAATACAAGCTCACCTGCTGGGGCTTAGAGTTCTGGGGTTTTGTGCATGTTGCAAGCAGTCCTTAAGACAGTGGCCCAAAGCACATCCCACTCCATAGGGTTAGAGCCACTGCCTGTGTGGCCAGGTTGTGTGATATGCACACATTTTACATACTCCAGGTTACATGCAGAAGTCAGAATTTCCTATATTAAACTAAATTGGGGAATTGGGGGTGGAGATATTTTAAATATTTATTTTTAAAGATGCAAGATAGGACTTTGTGCAATGTATTTTTGTAAATGCTTTTCAAAACACTTGTCTTTGGTAGTGCTTCTACTGCCACCAAATTAAGATGCTATTGAGATGTTTAAATAAAAGAGTTAATTTTTAAAAGTGCATGTGCTATTTCAAGTGAATAATAAAAGTGTGTATTTCTTTTCTCAGCTTGTCTTATCTCTGCCATGTGAGTGGGGAGGGATTGCTAGGTTGTATGTCTGAAGCGTCCCTGCTAAGTCCTACAGACACTGCACTGTCACGCAAGGCCTCGTCCTCTTCCTGCTCAGAGACAGTCTAGTCAGGTTTAAAGGAGGTAGGCCCGGAGGCTCTGGGTGTGCTCACAAGGCCCTGAGCTCAGCTTCCAGAGCCAGAGCACCCTGCTACTACAGCCTGCTAAATATGTTTTGGAACATTTTGTACACTTTTTAACAGCTCTGGTCCTACCACATACACAGAAGTGTCACATTGATTTAAGCATCCTTGGTTCACAGGCACTCCTTTACTTTTTCCCCTCACCCCATGCCCCAAGACAAGGTTTCTCTGTGTAACCCAAGATCTTGTATCTTAGAGCTCATCCTGTAGAGCAGGCTGGCCTCTGCCTCCTGAGTGCCAAGCTAACATCATGCAGCTATTTCTCTTTTAAAGAGGAGTCTGTTACTAGGGCTTTGCTCTCTTGAGTACCTGCTGTCAGTTGGGATCTAAAAATCTTAAAAGAATTCCAGCCAGGAGGGTAGCTCTCACCTTTAATCCCAGCACTCAGGAGGCAAAGGCAGGTGGATCACTGTGTGTTCAAGACCACATAGCAAGTTTCAGAACACCCAGCCAGAGCAACATAACAGACCCCATCTAGGAGGGCAAAAAAATTCCAAAAATGTATGATAAACGGGTACTGCATTGTCCCATCCAGCCGATCACCCCTGGTAGTACTCATGCAGTAAGAATCATTTGCCCCTTTGTTACTAGGTGTCTGGATCATCAGGTAGACTGACCTGGCATTGTACCGCTGTGCCCAGGTGGTCCTTATGTGGTAGTGACCACAGAGCACCATCCTTCATCACAGAAGGGTGAGCATGGTACCGTCAGAGTGTTGGGAAGTTTAAGTACTACCATCTTGTTTTCAGACTCCTTTTCATCATAGCAAGAAACTAAATTCAAGGTCCTAGGCCCCAGGGGAGCTAGGGACTTACCAATAGCTGCACAGCTTCTGTTGTAAGGAAAAAGTTGTCTTGAGTCCAGACATCTCAAGGACAACTTCATCTTGCTGGCAGGGTCAAATGAAGTTCATGTTTCCAGGCTTAGGAACCAACCTGTCCTGATCCAATGGAAATGCCCTTGTCCAACCCCTTATATCAGATTATGATTAGACAACGTCACAGCCTCTGTCCAGTTTCACCCTTTATGCTGTACAACATCCCTTCAGGGCTGTACTTCAGCTACCTCTGTTCTGTGGCCTCCATCAATCAGTAGTGGCTGGATTATCCGCATTTATGTTGGATTTAAGTGGACCCCACAGCAAGATCATGTTTACAGACTTCTTAGTCTGTTACCATGCTTTCGGTATGCACACGGGTGTGGTGCAGAAATTGCTAGTCCAACTGGACCGGATGCAGGCATAGAACTATGATAGTAAGAAAGTTGAGGAAGGAGAGTCACAAGTTCAAGAGTCAGTAAAATGAAGACTGAGAGTGTGTAGATGTTTAAAAAAAAAAAAAAACTTTTTTAAGGATCTGTGTAGAGTTCTGCAATGAGTTTTTGATGGTCAGATGACGACTCTGACCCTGGCCAGCACCCCCCCGCCCCCCCATTTAATCATGATCACTCCCCCCCTTCCCCTGTCACCTGCTCCAATCACAGCCAGGTCTTCTTAGAGACATCACAGGTTTTAGTCTGAGCATACTGCCCTGTCCCGTATATCATCACTAAGGATGACTGCCACCTGGAGGGGCACTCCACGGGCAGGTATGAGGCAGGCCAAAGGTCCTAAAATGTGTCTGATTCATCCACGTGCTCAGAGTAATTTCAGGGGGCGCGCGAAAAAGACGCGATGAGCTGTGCCTTCTGCCCCAGTTTACTTGGCGCAGCCTACGTAGCCGGTCATCTCGTGCAGTTACGACTCTCCCCAGTTCAGCGTGTAGTCCCGCCCAAGACCTCGGTCCCGCCCACTCTCGCCTGACTACTTGCAAGTTCCCGCGGTAATCTGAGAACCCCACCCCGTCGGTTTTTCCTGGTTCGTGCTCACTCGCAGGGTCCCCTCCAGGGGCGTGTCCTCGCGCGGCTCCCGAGAGCATGCCAGGCTCCGCCCCGATCACGTGCAGCCCGCGACGCGCCCGCACTCGCGCGGCTCCTCGCGGCCACCGTAGAAGGAGTGCGGCGGCCGCAGGGACGGAAGCCGGGAGGCGCCGCCGACCGCGCCTGCGACAGCGTCAGCTCTGCGCGGAACGCCGGCCCATGGCGGCGGCGGCGGCGGCAATGGCAGAGCAGGAGGGCGCCCGCAACGGCGCCCGCAACCGCGGCGGCGTCCAGCGCGTGGAGGGCAAGCTGCGTGCCAGCGTCGAGAAGGGCGACTACTACGAGGCACACCAGATGTACCGGACCCTCTTCTTCAGGTGGGCGCGGGTGGTGGCTTAGCGCCGAGGCCCCGCCTCCGCTGCTGCTCATTGGCTGCGGTGCGGCGCCCCGCACCCTCATTGGTTCGTGCGGCTGCCTGTCGCGGATCGGAGCGGGGGCGGCGGGCTTGTACTACTCGGCAGGGCCTCCTCTGCCTGGTTTCCCCCTCCTTTCTCGGCCTCGCCTTTCTAGGTCCCTGCCTTACTATCAGAGCTGCCCTTCCCCCGTCCTTCCTCCCTTTTCCCAGGCCTCCTTCCCCAGCCAACTTCTTCTCAGGCCTCCCCTTCCCTGGGCCCAGTTTTATTACTAGCCTCTCTCTACTCTCTTAGGCCTCCCCCGTATAGGCCTCTTTTCCCGCCATTCCTTCTCTATCCCACCCTCTTCCTCGCCTGGCTTCCCTTTCCCTGGAGGCTTCCGCTGGGTAGAGGGTCCTGTTGTCAGAGTAGCTTCATCTGGTCCTCCTTTCTGTGGCCAGTGACTGGAGTGGCATAGCCGGACGGCTAAAGTGTGCTCAGATGCTGACACCGTGGGCCAGCCTGTGGCCATCTGTAGGCTTGCTTCCAGGTTCCTGCCTGTGCGCATCTGCCTAATGATAATTACTACGTAGACCTTTCTTCCTAACTGCGGGACAGCAGCATTTCCGTAGTTTGGGTTTGGCCTCTGCACGCCCTCAGACCTTTCGTTTTAACGTGCTTTGTTTTAGGGCAATTTTAGGCCTTAAGTAAAATGAGTGGTTATCTTGTGCCTACAGAGAGATAACAGTGCCAGTTGCACATTTTCTTCTACACATTGCTGTCACCTAGGGCCCACGTGCACTGTGGAACTCCTCCTACAGTCACTCCCTCTAGCCCGATCCTGGCACAGTGTGTTCTGTGGGCTGGATAAAGCTGCCATGACAGTGGATGACACTGTACACGGTGGCCTCACTGCTTTGAAGCCCTGTGCAGGGCTGAAGAATCTTATCAGTGATCTGGGAACCCTCTGGCTCACGAGTGTTATTTGTTTACATTTGAGGGCCATTCCCACTTCCTCCCCACATGCCCAGAGTGAGCCTGGCAGGTAGCCAGGCGGACATAGGAGGGAGGGACATGTGGTTCAGGCCACATGTAGTAGTTCCCAGGCCATCAGGGACCAGCCCTGCAGTATTTCCCTCCATAACTCTGCTCACTCCAGGACTTTGGCAGGTGTGGGATGAGCTTTGGAGTCGCTGGTTTCTAAGACTTCCCATTTGTTTTACCTACTGGGCGGCCTGGATTAGGAGCAGAGGGGTTAGTCAGCTTATCGTAACATTAGTTCTTGCTCTAATCACAGCTTACCTGAAGGGCAGCCTTTTTCTGTATAGTAAACTAGACACTATAAATACAAACCAGTTTGGCAACATCTAGTTTCATCACAGTGTCCCTAGTGCCTAATTTTTTTAAAATTATGTTGGGAAGGCACTTGATAAAGTAGCTGGTTTTAGGTTTTTTTGATTTTGGGGGTTTTTTTTTGTCCTGCTGAGGATAGAGCCTAGGAAATTTTACATGCTAGGCAAGGGCACCACCTTTGAGATACACTCTTTTTTTTTTTCCCCAGTTAAAATTTTGAGGTGATGTGCCTTCAACTCTGACTCAGGCAGACCTAGAATTCTTGATCATACTGGTTCAGCTTCCCAAGTCGCTAGCTAGGATGACAAGCCTGTGTGATCGGGCCAGCTGAATGGTTGGTTTTTCCTGTGAGTTGAGCTGGCTATCGCTGAACAGGATCAGCCAATTGGCCCAAGCCATTTTGGAATGAAGAAACAAAGGATCAGACACAGCTTTGGACTGTAGGGGTTCCTCTGTGTAGCAGGCCAGTCGCTGTCTATGTTTCTGCAACACTAGGGGCATACCTTGGTGTCTTACATTTTTGTTTAATTTTAATGGAACTAACTCTGCAAACCATGCCGGCTCCAAATTCAGATTTGCCTGCTTTTGTCTCCCTAACACTGAGATTGAAAGTGTGTGCCACCAACCGCCCCACTCATTTTTTGATTTAATCAGCAAAAGTGAATCTCCAAGAGTAAACATGTCTTTGTTTTGAATCAGCCCTGCTGTGACTGAGGACAGTCTTGTTGCTGTCCTGTGACCAGAAGAGTTCCCTCGGTCAAGGTGGACAAGGGATGGTGATGGGCAAGTTCTGCCTCGTAATTGTTTGAGGCCACGTGTGATCCGTGTTATTGGCATACAGGAACTGATCATGGAGGACTGGGGTACAATGCGCTCCAGGGACACAGCATTCCGCTGAGGCCCAGTACTTGTTAAAGAACTTAAGTAAACCTCAGCTTCTCTCAACACTTTAGGATGAGAGAAACGGAAGCCCTAGTTTGCAGCTGCCTCACCACTGCTACCCTGGGGACCCAGGAGTTCCTGTGGATCTCCACGGAGGCTCAGGGTCACTCCATGGGCAGGACTGCTGTAGACTTCAGAATGCTCAAAGGCAGTCCGAGCAACTTGCAGGAGTCACTTTCCTTCTCCAGTCATTGTGGATTGAACTCAACTCATCAGATTGTCTGGTGACAGCCACCCTTACCTGCTAGACTGCGTCATATCATCAGCCCTGGTTTTTTAACTTCTTTGACGGGATAAGTGGTGTTTATGAATTTACAGTGAATATTTGCATGCAGTTTTTACTTTGGGGATGCTGAAATGCCCATGGTCGTGACCCCTGATCCCCTCTCTATACTGATATCACCAGGCAGCTTCTTTGTCTTTCCGCACAGTTCTTTTTAGTTTTGGTTCTATACAGTGGTCAAGGGGCTTTCCATCTCTGTGGCTTTCTAGTTCACTCAACAATATGTTCTCAATCTGATCCACCTTAATAGAGTATTAACCTCAGCACTCCTAGCCTATATGAAAGAGAAGGGGCCAAGTAGCCCAGTGACTGGGCCTGTGTGACCTCATAGCCCCTGGCTTAGCGATACCCCTGATGTGACAGGCTACCTTGTCTGTCCACATGGCTCTGCCGGAAGGAGGAATGTGCCTTGCAGGCCTGGTTGTTGGTATCTCAGTTAGTTAGAAGCTGTTTGCTTTCCTGGAGTGGCCTCAGCACCACCATGCCGTCCTCCAGAACCCCAGGGTTGGTTGCTATGCACTTAACAGGAATATAGGTGAGGGGTTACCTACGAGAGCAGAAGTGATTCAAAGACAGCTGCAGCACCAAAAGCTGCAGCACACCGGCATAAGTGGCAGGAGACAAAAGCTGGCCACCAGGAACACACTGCTGTAGAAGGCCCTTCCTAGGTCAGTTGCTCTGGCCTCTTGCCACTTTTGTCCAAGAGTCTCAACACTCTTAAAATTTGTACTACTTGGGGAGAGAGGGGCCTAGTCAAGCTGGTGGGTTTGGGACTCTTCCTGAATCTGTGAAGTTGTTTTCTTCTTGAGTTTAAGGAGCTTCCCAGCAGGTTGGAAAGGTTCGCCTCCCTCCAGACACCCTGCTGCTTCCCTCCGTGTAACAGCCAGGCTAGGAGCTTCCCTGAAGGACGACATGTTTTACCTCACAGGAAAGTGTTCCACAACAGCTTCTTCCTGGGACCTGTTTGAATGATCTCTTGTGGCCAATAACCTTATTTGCCCAAGTCACATTAAGAAATGTTTAAAGAGAAAACCTACTGTGTGTGTTGTGACTCATAGTCTTGGGTCTGAGGCCACCAGGTCATAGTAGAATGTCCTCGGCCTTGGACCCTTGTGTTGGCTGAACATATTAGACCAGCCCCACCCCTCCCTTTGTGTTGTAGGCATGTGCATTGGTGTGTGCATGGGTGGAGGCCAGAGGTTGACTTCGGGTTACTTCACCAGTTGCTTTTTACCTTTTTTTTTTTTTTTTTTTTGAGACAGAGTCTCATTGAACCTATACTCACCATTGCAGCAGGGCTGACAGGCCAGCCAGCCCAGCCCTGGGCTTACAGGTACACCCAACCACACCAGTTGTTGGTGGTTTTAAGTCTATTTATTTTGTATATGGGTGTTTTATCTGCCTGAACATCTGTGTACCACAGAGGCTAGAAGAGGGTATCAGGTCCCTTGGAACTGGGATTACAGATGATTATAAGATGACATTTGGTACTGGTAGTGGAACCCAAGTCGGCCAGTGCTCTTAACCACTGAGCCATTTTTCAGCCCCCCAAACACAGTTTTTATGTGGGTGCTAGAGATGTGAACTGGGGTCTTCACACTTGCTTAGCATGCACTCAGCCTGTAGGCCAGCTTCTGACCAGCTCCGATTTCCTCTCTTCAGCCAACAGCATTGATCTTGTAGTCCAGGCTGGCCTCAAACTCTGTATGTAATCAAAGATGCCTGAACTCTGCTTTTCATGCCTATCCCTCCGAAGTGCCAGGATCACAGGTATGTACAGTCATACCCAGTTTCTGCAGTGCTAAGGATGGAACCTGGGCCTCCATGCTGAGCAAGCACTCTACTGAGCTCTCCTCAGACCTCCACCAGCAGCAGCAAGTGTTAGGGTGACAGGAGGGACTCCGTGTACCCAGCCAGTAAGAGCACAATTAGCTGGGGTCCTGGCACAGACCCTCCTTTGTGGGTTACATTAGGCTTTGTGGTGAGTCTCTTTGGGACCAACAATGCTTGTCCTCCCATTAGGTAAAACCACCACTGTGTGTAGAAGATGATTTGGGGTGTCACACAGGCCCTTGTGCATGGAGCTGAGTACCAAGGAAGGCTGACTACCCTCATCTATCCCATGGCCTTGGGACACCTAGCCTGTTTAGTCACCCAGAAAAGCACACTCCCCACCCACCCATCAGCTCCAGGAATTCTGTGATGAGAAATTTGTTTTCAATGTTGCCTGGAACTTTTTGTCTTTAAAGTGTTCCTTGGCCTGGCAACAGGTGATTTCAATAAAGTAGGACATGGTCAGTGGGAGGTTGTGATCTCAGAAATTTGGTATGTCTTTGAAGAAATACTTCTTTCTGTTTCAATGAGCATTTCTCTTGCTACGCCTCAGATAAAAGTGCTTGAGAATCTAATGTCCTGTACAAGCTACCCTAATAATTGTTGTTATGAATAGCACCAGTGGTCTCTGCATGCGAATAACAACACAAGGTTGCTTGCCTTTGAGCACAGCACTTGCTTTCCCAGACTGCCCCTCTGCAGTGCCAGTATTACATGACCTTTCTTGGGGAAATAAGAATAAACTTCTCTTCACCCAGTAGGGCACCAACAACAGACCAAAGTTAACAATTCCATAGTCTTGCTTAGTGAACCATGAAGCTTACTTACAGGAGCGTGGGGGAGGGATTCTGAGAGTAGCCATGTAGGCCATGACTGTATCCTTGGATTCCCAGCATGGTCTATCTCAGTGGATGGAAGTATCTTCCTTATCTAGCAATTACTCTGTTTCTGTCACCTTGTGGAGAGAGCTATTATTCGTCTTTTAAGTTGCAAAAACTTCTTGAGACTTGTGATGCTTTTATTTACTTCTTGAGGTTTGTTCATTTACTTCCTGAGTTTTAAGTGTGCCCCCCCACCCCAAGGAATGTTTCAACTCAGGAGATAGCTACAGGGTCTGCTGTACCTTTCTACTGCTTTCCGAGCCTTTGCCTACTTGGTGAGGCTTGCTGGGACTTCCTTTATATGTAACTGGTTAAGTATTGTGTCACTATGCTACAACAGGCCATCTGAGAAGCTTGATCTGTTTTAAGACTCTACATTTCCCATTGCAAAAAAGAAGCTTTTATGACCAGTTGATGGGCCAGCAGCAGTAATCTATGAAGGAAACAAATGTTTAATTTGGCAGGCAGTCTTTGCATTTATCAAAACAATAGCAGTAGTCCTCCCATGTGGGCCTATGACCTTGTCAGGTATGAACTTTTGCCCGGGCTATAGTACCAGGAGAGAGTTTTGAAAGGCTTTAAATCCCACCAGAAAGAGGTTGGCTGCCCCCTTAACACTGTGCCACTATTGTACTCATGGGTACATCTTCCATGGTATGTTGGTGCTACAGCTTGCAGGGTTTAAACCTTTCAGGATAGTCAGTAATAGTTCTTCCCCGGCAGCCTCAGTGCCTTCTGCTACTCCAAACGTCTGTAAGTGGGGAAAGAGCGCTCAGTTGAGGTTCAGCCTTATTCTTTCGTGTCCTGCAGCCAAAGCATGTGGTTTAGCCATAGCACTTTACTGGGTCTGGTGTGTAACCTTTATGGTTTATGGAACTTCCCTGGCGGAAAACTCAACAGAAATAGTTCACACCGGGAGTGCAGTTTTCACTTGACAATTTTCCGGCGTCTGCTTTACCATTCAGTCAGGCTGCCTTTGTTTAAACTCCTTAACTTCTCTGTTTCTCTCCTCTCTCAAACTCACAGAGATCCACCTGCCTCTGCCTCCTGAATGCTGGGATTAAAGCCCTGCACCACCACTGCTAATTCTTTATACATCTGCAAGATACCTAAAGAATTAGCAGTCTAATAAACCTTTATAGAGAGAGCAGGCGGGTTCTCTGGATATCATAGTCATCCATTCCAATTAACTCTCCGTGGTGTTGAGCAGATAAGAGGATCCTGAGGAAGAGCTGGAGCAGCAAGCCCAGACCAGCAGTAACAATCTCATGATTTCTGTCAGTTGTTTTCTCACAAGAGAAATGTTGGGGACAATATATTGCCAGTACCATGGTTGGGGGACAGCAAACACCATCCCCCCGCCCCGCTACCCCGCCGCCCCGCCCAGAAGCCATTTTCCATGAACTGTCTGACCTCGTCCTGGAGTCCTGCTGCCCCAGGCCTGCTGTGCGTCTCTGTTCCTGCTGCTCTGTTGAGCAGGTTTGCACTGCTTGCCTTGGCTCAAGGCCAAGGGAGGCAGGAACTCCCTGGCTTGCCCCTGGCCTGGCTCCTTGGTTCTGACAGGCTCCAGATCGCACCATGTTTGTCTTCATGTGGTTGGGCACAGCCTTTAGTGTCTCCATTCTTTTTTCATCTCTCTTTGATTGCCATTTTATAAACCTAGTTTACATGTCTTTCAGGTCTTCCAGAGCCTCTCCTACCTCATAAAGATTACATCTTGTCATGGGACTAGCAAAGCCCCATCCTAGTCCATGGTCCCTGCTCAGTCAACCTCTCCTGACTGTCCTGTGAACACTTAGGTCTGACAACACTTCTCTCATGTGCAGTGTCCCCAGTAATGTTTGTCTTTTCTGATATAGTCTTGGGAACTGAGTCATCAAGCAATGACCCTCGTGTCCCTCATGGCTTTATGAACTAGTATCCAGGGCTGAGCTCCCTCCTGTTGCCTTAGGTTGTGTGATCTTTGTCTCAAGGAGTAGCAGGTGATCATGCTGCCTAGTTTCTTCCCTTACCCCCGCACTCAGATTGATCTCATTAGTCCATGGATTTTACAGCCTCGGGATCTGTGGCTGACAACAAGCCCTCTGACTATGTGTTTGAAAGTTTTTCCCAGTCAAGCAGTTCAGATGCTGAATGCTCTGGCTGTCAGAGTTTCTTTCTTCTCCCATCTGCTTGTTGAACTGTGGACTTTCCCTTTAAAGGCTGGACTTTGGGGTCTCCTGTAACATCTTCCATGTTTTCTTCCAAGTTTTTGAGTCTCATTCTCAACCTCACTTTTCTTTTCCTGCTAAGTGCTAGGGGCTAATCTAGTGGGAAGCATCATGTGTCTTTCCCACAACAAAGGCTGTGTACCTGATATTACAGCTTGTTCACTCATACATGTGTGCTGCATTCAAGGATTGTGATAAATTCTCTAGTTCATCAGTAGCTGAGTGACATCCCATAGCAAGTAGAAGATGGCCACCCAGTGAAACATCCACCTAGGAATGCTTCACTTTCTGATGCCTTGGCTTTGGTTGCATGTCCTGTCACCCATGGCCAGGAACATGCACTCACCTCCAACAAGGAGATATTCCATTCTATCCCACATGAGAAAAATATGTTTTTGGAATTGCCATCATAAACATTCTGTCTTCATGTGGATCACCATCCATGTTGAGCCATGCAACCACTCCTCCTCAACTCATGGTCTGACTCTTCCTGCAGAGAAATGAACAAATATCTGTTGACTCCAGATAGGTCACTGCCAACAGACCAAAGAGATGATGGAGCCCACACCTAGCTCAGTGAGCTAGTGAGCTCGTAGAGCTCACAGAACCATGCATGACATAAAGGCAGCTACACTGTTAGAGTTCCCTGCATAGCTTTCGGCTTGTGGGTGGTCTTTTGTCCCCACCAATCGTTACTGTTTGTGTAACCTTGGGGGAGAGGCTATGTGAGGTTTGTAAGTTTCAGGAGCTGCCTAACTAAGCTTTGTGTGTTTACTCCTCCAGGCCTAAGGAGCCTTTTACACCCTTCAGGGCCATCCATTCTGGTGATGTCACCTCATAACCCAGGCCTGAACTTCTTGAACTATTAATGCTTTTGTATAGTCATCTTAAACTCCTATGGGGCCTTGGCTGCTTTCTTGGATGATGGGGGTAAGGGCATGTTCTCCAGGAGATTGTGCAGTACACAGGTTGTGTGGAGGGTGCTGATGGAAGTTGGGCAAGTTAGACCTGGGCAGAGTTGCTACAGTCAACATTATCATCATCTCCAAGGATCGGTCCTCTCTTGTGCCCTACATGTAGACTGGTCCTTCTATTTGAAATGGATAGTGCCCACCTCCCCTGTGCAGCTCTGTTCCTGCTGCTCTGTTGAGCAGGTTTGCACTGCTTCCCCACGTGGAAGTTGTACTGACTTTTCCCCTGGGTTATTTATTGGGTCTGGGGTGGAGGGTACCGTGCATGTTCAGGTGGCTATGCTGCTGATAAGGACCTGTGTCCCCAGAACCTTCCACACAGCTGCTATTCAGAATAGCTGGCCAGGGCAGGGCAGGACCTAGCATACTCAGAAATAGTCCTCCAGTAAGTTTTACCTAGTTATTTGTAGCCACCCCAGGAAGGGCCAACAGGCACAAATAAGGCAAGCACCTTCTGTACGCATCTGTGTGGCTCTTGGCTGGTTTCCCATTCACTCATGGCTGGGTTTCCTTCTTTCCTGTCTATAGATACATGTCTCAGAGCAAACATGCAGAGGCCCGGGAGCTCATGTACTCAGGAGCATTGCTATTCTTCAGTCATGGCCAGGTAAGTGGTGCTACGATGGGAAGAGGCCTGGGGGAGTCAGATGTCAAGATGTCCTGGGCTCTGGCCACCAGTGGCAAAGGGTCTTAGTCTCCATGGCTGGAGCTCTAGGCTTGGCTCTGTCTGTTTGCCAGTTGCCAGTGACCCTGCTGCATTGCTTATTGGCAAGGCAGTATCCCTAGCTGTGTGTTAGCAGGCTGCCATCTGCAGAGCATGTAGCCACCTGCTTTACCTGGACTCTTCTGAAGGACCGGGGCCCTGTTGTTAACTGTGGTTTTGTATGTTGGTTGTTCTGCAGCAGAACAGTGCGGCTGACCTGTCCATGCTGGTCCTTGAATCCCTGGAGAAGGCCGAGGTGGACGTAGCTGATGAGCTTTTGGGTGAGGACTCGACCTGCACTGCTTGATGCCTGGTTGCATGGGCTTGCTTCTGTGACTGGTGTCCTCCAGAGTGCCTACACTGCCTCCAGTCCCTCTTGGGGGTGGGGGTGGGCTTTGCACTTCAGAACTGATGATGTCATGGGATAATCCCATTGGTCATGCCCCTGAGCTCATGAACTCGAACTATGGACCTGTTGGCAGTGATCCCACTGAGCCGGCGTGTGGCTACTAGATCCTTCAGAGGAGGAAGCTGCTCTCAGCTGGAACCCTTTTGTTGCTTGAAGCCTGCTCTCACAGAGCTGCCTCCCCACACTGGACACCCACATCAACATAGTTACTTGGCAGTGGGCAAGCCAGCCAGGGGAGGCCCAGACCTGTGCAATATGTGTGGGATATCCGGCAGCACCCCAGGGGCTTCTGGTCTTTCTTTGTTTGTTTGGTTGGTTGGTTTTGGTTTTTTTCGAGACAGGGTTTCTCTGTGTAGCCCTGGCTGTCCTGGAACTCACTCTGTAGACCAGGCTGGCCTTGAACTCAGAAATCCGCCTGCCTCTGCCTCCCAAGTGCTGGGATTACAGGCATGTGCCACCACCAACCGGCTGGTCTTTCTTTTGAAGTTACATAATTGGGAAGTGTAGTTGGGAAGGGTTGAGAGGGGTTCTGACTGTATACAGGGCCGAGGCTTGTCTTGAACATAAAGTATAGCTGCCTCTTTATAGAGTGCTGGCTTTTGTTGGCCTCACCTCATGTATGCCTTTAGTAAGGGTCTGATTGTGTCATTTGCAGAAAATCTGGCTAAAGTGTTCAGTTTGATGGATCCAAATTCTCCTGAGCGAGTAGCTTTTGTGTCCAGAGCCTTGAAGTGGTCCAGTGGAGGGTCTGGGAAACTGGGCCATCCTCGGCTCCACCAGCTGCTGGCCCTCACATTGTGGAAAGGTAGGTATGGGATCCCATCTAGCCAGCAGCTGAATCCTCTGTGTCTGCCTGCCGATAAGTGGACACACCAGCCTGTCGTTCAACATTTCTGCTGTGGTCATAGAACCTCCACAGGTCAGAAGGAACCCCTGGGTCATGACACTATCTCCTTTCCAGTCTCTGTCCTGGTTCTCCCCTCCTCCTTCCTCAGTTACCTCACACCTCATGCCTTCACTGGTTCCCTGTGAAGTCCGTGTGTGTGTGTGTGTGTGTGTGTGTGTGTGTGTGTGTGTGTGTGTAGTTTTCTTTTGTTCAGTTTTGAGGTGATCTTTATCTTTGTTAGATTAATTGGCCGTGGTATGGATTGCAGGTATGCCTACTCTTTTTGGCTCTTGAGCTGGCTTGGGCACAAAGACAGATGCTTGGTGAATGTGTGCTGGGGCCTGAACAGCTTCCCCCAGTGCCATTGCTGGGGAAGCTGGTGTGGAGCTGTACCTTATGAGGGCGGTGCTGTTGCTACAGCTCTCCTAATGGGTGGCTGTGCCTAATGGAGCTTAGGTGAGGGGAAGCAATGCTTGGAAATGCACAGTGACCTCTGGGACACAAAACACCTTCCTTTGTGCCTCAAGCATTCCAGAGGTCTGAGCCAGAGGAAATGTTATCCAGAGTTGAGTCTAGACTAGTTCTGTGAGCAAGACTAGTTCTGTGGCAATCACAGATGTACCTAGTCACATCTTTGTGTCTATCAGGAGTCCCCCAGAGGTGTGTCCTCATAGCAGATGTACTGGACCGACTTCCCTACAGCCTGTGGGATTATCGTACCTTTTCTTTTCATTCTCCTGAGCACTGTGGACTCTGCCTTCACTCCAGAGCCACAGTGAGAACAGTCAAGACTGTAGATTCAAAGATGAGAAAGTTCAGGAAATTCCCAACCCCAGTGTGTACCTCAGAACAATGCCTTTCTCTCTCTCTCTCTCTCTCTCTCTCTCTCTCTCTCTCTCTCTCAGATTTATTATTATATGTAAGTACACTGTAGCTGTCTTCAGATACACCAGAAGAAGGCATCATATTCTCATTACAGATGGTTGTGAGCCACCATGTGGTTGTGGGGATTTGAACTCAGACCTTTGGAAGAGCAGTCAGTGCTCTTAACTACGGAGCCATCTCTCCAACCCTAGTTTGTTTTGTTTGTTTGTTTGTTTGTTTGTTTGTTTGTTTTCTGAGACAGGGTTTCTCTGTGTAGCCCTGACTGTCCTGGAACTCACTCTGTAGACCACGCTGGCCTTGAACTCAGAAATCCACCTTCTTCTGCCTCCCAAGTGCAGGGATTAAAGGCGTGCGCCACCACCGCCCTCTGCCTTTCTTTTGAGAGCTGTTCTATCCTTCAGTTTAGAGCAAACTGCTTGTCACTCATGGGCCAGGCCATCATACAGCCCATGCCTGCTCCATTGTCTAGAGACATCCAGTCTGCATGCCGCTGCTGCTACTGCTGCTGCTGCTGCTGCTGCTGCTACTGCTGCTGCTGCTGCTGCTGCTGACAGAGAGTCTCAGATTCACTCACTTGCAAAGTCTGAGAGATTGTAGTGCTGGGTCCCTTGGTGATGGGTGAGCTACTGAGACCAGACCACAACCATTCCAGGGACCATGACTACCTGGGGAAAGGGGTTTCCAAATACTGTCTCCAAGACTAAGTAGCCTAGGCTAGACTATAATTTACTTCTTAGAGTGCCCTGCCCCTTGGGGTTTCACCAGGACAGGAACTGAAGGGCTGCTTTAATTACTGCTCTCTTTCTTAGACACCTAAAAGCGTTGGGAAGAAAAGGTCTTTGTGGGTGGGCAGGGTTTGGGGTCCTGAGTTGTTGGTGTTGGAGGCCCCTTTCCTTCTTGCTGTCAAGGTTCCAGGTGTAGAAGGAATCTCAGGTTCCTCCTTGATGCTTACTTAGGGCTCCAAGCATGCTCTGTGAATGCGGTTTTGGTGTTAAGTGGTAGGAGGTTTCTGTATTTACACAGAGCAGGCATTGGTGGTCTTCACTGTGTACAAAGGAGCCCCCCTCAGCCAGGACTCTGGGTACTTGGAAGGTCAGGAGATGTAACTTGCTTGTGGGCCCAGCTCACATGCACATGAGCACTAGGTAGACAGCAGTTTCACATACTCAGAACGGAGGGAAAGGAGGTTGGATGACCGAGCCCGTTGAGTTTGTTTGATGTTTGTTCTTTGAGCACAAGGAAGCTGGTGACAGGCTAGGGGACAGCAGCTGTGCAGTCGGATAGCTCGTTCTAGGGTTATTAGCCTAGCAAAGGCAGCAGTTGTGTCCAGGGCAGATGGGTAGGGGCAGGGCAGGAAGAGCTTGTGGCCCTGTGCTCCCTGTGTTCACATGGACCCATCTGCAGATTGTTTCTCTTTACAGAGCAAAACTACTGTGAGTCTCGATATCACTTTCTGCACTCTACGGACGGCGAGGGCTGCGCCAACATGCTGGTCGAGTACTCTACTGCCCGGGGCTTCCGCAGTGAGGTGGACATGTTCGTGGCTCAGGCTGTGCTACAGTAAGTGTTTGTGAGGGCTTTGTGGGGCCCTGTGCAGCTCACAGCCTGGAGCAGAGACGCCTGGAGCAGGTCTCAAACTATACAGTGCTGGAGGGAACCTCAGGCCCAAGGCTGTCTTGCATATGCGCCCATCAGTCAGTCCTTTCTCTGAAACTGAGTGTCCACGGTTGCACTCACCCTGCCTCGGAGGCCGCGCCTTCTGCTTGCCATCTCCTGAGGACTGAGGCAGTCCCAACTGGTGGGGTGGCTCCTCCCACCTGCCTGCTTCAGGAAGATACCTGTGTCTCTTTGCTTTTTTAACCTGGGTGTTTTAAATTACATATTTATTTAATATATGCATAGTGGGAGTTGCAGGAACACATGCTGTGGTGTGCACGTGTACAGGTTACAGTTTACATAGTGGGAGTTGCAGGGACACATGCTGTGGTGTGCACGTGTACAGGTTAGTTTACATAGTGGGAGTTGCAGGGACACATGCTGTGGTGTGCACGTGTACAGGTTAGTTTACATAGTGGGAGTTGCAGGGACACATGCTGTGGTGTGCACGTGTACAGGTTGCGGTTTACATAGTGGGAGTTGCAGGGACACATGCTGTGGTGTGCACGTGTACAGGTTGCGGTTTACATAGTGGGAGTTGCAGGGACACATGCTGTGGTGTGCACTTGCGGTTTACATAGTGGGAGTTGTAGGGACACATGCTGTGGTGTGCACGTGTACAGGTTGCAGTTTGCTGGACTCTTTCCGTCCACCATGTGAGCTCGGCGGCGGCCCCTTATCTCCTAGCCTGCTCGTCGGCTTCCTGGCCTCGGCCTCCTCTTACTGACGAACAGTGCTTGCCTGTGCTCACCCATGAAAATGCCTGGCTGTGTGGATAACGGCAGGAGGGTTTGCTGTGGGGACTCAGAGACCTTTATTTACCTTTGAGATACGTTCTCACTATAAAGCCCAGGCTGTCCTCAGACTTCGTTCTGCTGCTCGAGCCATCCGAGTGCTGGAATTGCAGGCATATACCTCCACGGCCAGTTGTGATTTTAAAAAAGGAATTATGTAATGCCTCAAGCACACCAGCCTGGCGCTGGGCATGTACCGCAGCTGTCGTCTCCTCACTGGAGGACTCTGGGCCACTTTTTTTTTCTTGACAGATTTGGGACTGCTGGGGTAACATCTTGGACAGAGGCCAAGGCTGCCTAGACCCCAGCATAGTACCAGGGTCCCAGCCCCCTGCGTCTTGAACTTGTATGATAGATGCAGGCAGGTGTGGAGAAAGCAAAGGCCATAGTTGAGAAGTGAGCACCCACCAGCCCCCATTTCCTGGCTCTGTTGACCTTCAGTAGGTCATGTCTCCTGAGACAATCCCTTCATCACTGTGTGGAAGGACTCAAGCCCCACGAGGGGCAGCCCCAGGACTCGCCCTGACCTCCCACTTGCCCTGCAGTCCATTAGGCCTGTGGAGACCCCAGGTCTCCAGAGCTGTTGTTGCTGTCAGGCGAGGTCCTGTGTGTTGTATGGCCTCTCGTGGGCATCTGTGAAAACCAAGTCTGCCTGTGGCACTCACTCTTGGGTGTCCTCATGTGCAGGTTTCTCTGTTTGAAAAATAAAAACAGTGCACTGGTGGTCTTCACAACGTACACACAGAAGCACCCATCCATCGAGGATGGGCCGCCCTTCGTTCAACCCCTGCTCAATTTCATCTGGTTTCTGCTGCTGGCTGTGGACGGGTGAGTCCATCTGTCTGGGGCTGGGGGTGTGTCTGTGAGGCCACAGTTCTCACGGGAGTGGTCCTTGGCTCTTGTTGCAGTGGCAAGCTGGCTGTGTTCACGGTGCTGTGCGAACAGTACCAGCCGTCCCTGCGGAGGGACCCCATGTACAATGAGGTGAGGCTCCCCAGCTGGGCGGTGGCCCAGAGGAAGGAGCAGGCGGCCCCGGCCAGGCGGTGGGTGGCGGCCGGGCACTGCTCACGCTGACCCACTGTCCTGCCTCTTACAGTACCTCGACAGGATTGGACAACTCTTCTTCGGAGTGCCACCAAAGCAGACATCCTCCTATGGAGGCTTGCTAGGTAAGCCATGTGCTGCGGTCCCCAGCAGGCTCTGCCATGCTCCCAGGTTGCCTGAGTGGACACAGGCTTCTGACCTGCCAGTGATGTCTGTGACTCTGCAGCTCCGGCTGTTCACTGGGTACCGCTCTGGGGGTCTGACTCCAAATACGAGCCCCTCTCTCTTCACCAGGGCGGGCCAGGGAGGGGTAGTCCTCTGTGCATTTGAAGTGCAGTTTTCTTTTCTCCTCCGGTGCTGGAGACTCAGGTCGTTGAACTCAGGAGTCAGATTCCTTACCAGTCCTGCATCCTCTCTCTCCCAAGTCCTTCCAGTTTCATGTGTTAAGTAGCAAATCCCCTTTCTGATTCCAGGATTCTGTCTCTACTGCTGGCAGTGGTAACTACAGGCACAGTGTGTACGGCATGAGCTGGACTGTGCCGTTACCTGTTGCAGTGTGGTGCGGCCACACATGTGGTGTGAAGACAAACACCCTGTGTTGTGGACAGAAGCTCAGCTGAGTGCGCCATGAACAAGTCCACACAGGCTCTCTGGGCACTGGCCACCTAGTAACTTGCTGTAGACTGTGACAGTGTTTCTCTAGTTCGTTGTTGTTAATGGGTTGTTTTCTGAAACAGGGTCTCATCATATAGACCAGGCTGGCCCTGAGTTCAGAGACATCCTTCTGCCTCAGCTTCTTGGGTGCTAGGATTAAAGGTGTATGTCACCATGCCCAGCTGCTGTTGTTTTGTTTTGAGACAAGGTCAGTCCCTGTAACTTGTATTAGCTTCAAACTCATCTGGCTCCTCCTGCCTCCACCTCCTTTTTTTTGTTGTTGTTTTGTTGTTGTTGGTTTTTTTGTTTTGTTTTCTTTGTTTGTTTTTTGGTTTTTTGGATTTGGTTTTTTCGAGACAGGGTTTCTCTGTGTAGCCCTGGCTGTCCTGGAACTCACTCTGTAGACCAGGCTGGCCTAGAACTCAGAAATCCACCTGCCTCTGCCTCCCAGAGTGCTGGGATTAAAGGCGTGCGCCACCACCGCCCTGCTCTGCCTCCACCTCCTAAGAGCTGGGATGGCGATGCGAGCCTGCCTGCACACCGGCTTTCTTGTGGCCATCATCTGTCTGTAGCCTATCGCCTATGGCGGGTGTGAGCAGGGCTCAACTGTCTCCATGAGGCTCTACCAGGGCAGGCTGCTTTCTCCCGTCTGAGCCCTCAGTGGCCTGAGCGTCTGTGAGGGATCAGCATCCCCAGAGTATGTGCTATTACCTTGGTTGGAGAAGCAGTCCAGGGTGGTCAGGGTGTGTGCTTGTCCATCCACAGAGCTTTAAAACCAGCTGCTCCCCTTGCCCCCAGAAATGCTGTGGGGTCCTCAAGGGCCACAGGAACGTGCAAGCAGAGGAGTCGACATCCCCACACCCAAGCAGAACACCCCCTGGCTCTGCTACTCTCTGGGAGAGAGGACTTTGCGTCAGGGTTGGCATGAATGTGGTCACTCTAAGTCCCATGCATTTGAAGTGTCCATACAGGAGGCGGTTGTGAGGGTCTCAGGTCTGGCCTTAAGCCTGGTCTGTAAGCTGTGTGGCTTTCTCTTGTCTCCGTGGGACTCGGACTGCTCCTTCATCACCACCAGCTTCTCCTGTTGGTGGAGGTTTGGGGTTTGTCATTACTAGTGTGGCCTCCAAGACCTATAGCCACTGAGCCTCTGGGCTCTGCTCCTTGCAGAGCATGGCATCGTCTCCTCTGGGAAGGTGGAGTCTCCAGGGGGTACTGTCTGGGCATTGAGCACACATGGTGGGTGTATGTTTGTTGAGGGTGGTGACCTGGGGAGGGTGCGATTCTAGGGTAGCACTGCGTTTGTGTACTAACCATTGCTGGCCGCTGTCTTCCTCTAGGGAACCTACTGAGCAGCCTCATGGGCTCCTCAGAGCAGGAGGAGGGGGAAGAGAGCCAGGACGACAGCAGCCCCATCGAGCTGGACTGAAGCTGCCTGGCCACCGTGGAGATGTCCATGGCCGGCACCGCAGGGACGGAGTCAGTGCCAGGCTGGGCACGAGGCCCCTTACCAGTGGGCTCCTGCTCTGTGGCCAAAGGGGCCACTATGCAGAGTCTGTCCCTATTTATGTATGGTGGTTGAGGGCTGTGTGGCCAGGACCAAGAGCAAGGCCCCAGCTCCTGCTGGCCAACCGTGTTCCTTCAGATCACCCACAATAAAGCGCAGGCCTTGCTGCAGCACCCCGCTGCTGTCCTTGTCTCTGGTTCCTTGGGGAGGGCTGCAGGGTGACAGCAGCCTGGCGTCAGTGACTGATAACCCTTCTCCCGTGTCCAGTGTAGCCATGGCATGCCAGAGGAGTGGTGGCTGCTGCTGAGCCTCGCAGGATCCTGAGTCCTGCAGATGAGAGCGGCCCTCTTGTTTGTTTGATTTTTGTTTGGATACAGAGTCGTTTTGCAATCATGGTATGGTTCCCAGGGACAGAGAGCGTGTGCTGTGGTGACTGGGCTCCTTGGCAGTCACAGACAGCTGGCCAGGGTTCTGCCTCTTGGTCCATGGGCTGTGGCCCTGCTGGAGTCTGTGGGCTCCTCCGTTCAGGTGGCAGCCCAGCTGGTCCTTAAGGTCCGCGCTGCTGCTCTGGAGGTGGTTTTAAAGGGTGCCTGCCGTAGGTTCTCACCTCCTTCATGTCACAGTATTTATTTTTACTGCGTGAGGGATTTTTCAACTTAACGTTTTAGGACTTAACCAAATAACCAGTCCATGAATAAGCAACCCCATTACCACAGATAATATCCACGTTACCAGTCTGATTATAAAGGGAGACACTTTATTTTTTCACAATTAAATAAGAATTGTAGATTAATACACCTCTATCTTGCATGGGAAGGAGGGAAATATGCGTTATTTACTGTAAAAAATGGAATTTAAAGGAAGGCTTGTGTCACCTTTTGACTATAAATAAATCCTTTCTACTGGACTTTGCAGTAGTCCTTTGTGGGTGAGCTCTGGGCGGGGCATGGGGCTGGCTTTGGATTTGGCATTCAGCTCCCACCTGTGGGTGCAGAGGCCTCGGGCGGGGTGGGAGTGGCTGTGTGTCCAGGCTGGACCTGGCAAGCTGGAGAGGGAGCACATCCTGTGCTGTCCGTACCATGTCCCTATGTATCCAGGCTGCTGTGTCTGCCGTGTCCATTGTGACTGCTCGGGGTTTAGCAGTGAATCGTTTTATTGAAATCACCTCCACCGCGGTGTATGTCTCGGCCTCAGAGCAGGAGAGGTGACTTTGATGCGTGAGAAGCACAGCGAATAGGGAGGCCACCAGGGCTGGAGAGACGGCTCTTCCAGAAGCCCTGAGTTCAAATCCCAGCACCCACATGGTGGCTCATGACCATCTGCAATGGGATCTGAGGCCGTCTTCTGGTGTGTCTGAGGACAGCTATAGTGTACTTCTATACTTTAAATAAGTAAATTTAAAAAGAAAAAGAAAAATAGGGAGGGAGGCCACAAAGAGGGAAGGTATAGTTGGGCATGGCTGCAGGAAGGAGGCCACAGCTGCTGGGCACAGGCCAGAGCTGCCTGTGTTCATCTGTGACACTTGCTTCAGAAGCATAAGGTGGAGCACGTTGTTATTGGTGTATTTTGAAATAGAACAGAATTCACACGCGCACACACTCACAGTGCCCCTGCAGCACACTGCCCCTTCTACATGCATCCTGGTCCTCAGGATACCATGGCAACTGTCTACTGGTCTGTCTGCATGCCGGTCACTGTCAGCTGGGCTGCCATCCTCTCAGCCACATGCAGACATCATTAGAGCATCAGTGAAGTGACACTGATGACCTCTTGGTCCTGGTGGGGAAGAGGGTAAGGACCCTGCGCTGCCTCCCTGGGGCCTCATCACAGGGACAAGGACTTGGGTTGTAGGTCAGTGGCAGAGTGCTTGCCTAATACATTCAGGGGTCCCGGCTCCATACCCAGTGCCACATGCAAAGACAGTTTTAAGTCGGAGGACAAGGGAGGGCTGAAGAGAGCCAGCGGGGACACTCCTGGCCTTAGCACCCCAGACTTGACCAAGGCCGAGCAGACTCAGCCAAAGCTGTCTCTGAGCCTTCCCGCAAGCTGGGTGACCGGGCACTTGCCAAGAGTGTGCTGCCTAGGGCCTCTGTGACGGCCCACAAAGGCTAGCAAATGCCGGCAAAGACAGCCTAGGAGGGAGCCTGGGTGTATGGGCTGTGGTAGGGGAGCCCTGCTAGGATTGGACTGTCCGGGGGCTGGGCCGTCCTGGGACTGTCTCTCTCTCTCTCTCTCTCTCTCTCTCTCTCTCACACACACACACACATACACACACACACATACACCACATACTCCACACACCACACACACACCACACATATACCACACACACTACACACACTACAGACACACACCACATACATACTCTACACACACACCACACACACTACATACATACCATACACACTACACACACACCATACACACAACACACACACATATACCACACACACACACCACATATACTACACACACACACCACACACACACACCACATATACTACACATACTACATACACACCACACACACCACCCACACATACTCCACACACACATACTCCACACACACACACCACCCATATACTACACACACACACCACATATACTACACATACTACATACATACCACACACACCACACACACATACTATACACACACACACCACACTACAGACACCACACACACACATGCTACACACACACACACACCGCACAACCCACACACGCACACACAGCATGGTGGTTGGGGACTAGAGGACACAGGTTGCAGATTCAGGCCAGCTATCTCAGGACGGCCACGGAAGTAACATGGTTCTTTTCCTGTCCCTTACTGCCCAAAGGGAGGCTGCCAGGACAAAGGGATTACCAGCCCCCTCCTCCCCATTAGCCACAAACACACAGAAGGGACAACGCCAGAGCCACACTTTATTCCAGGGGACATGACACAGGGCAGCAGAAGCCCAACTGAGGACCCCTCCCCCCAGCTCCCTGGGGCGCAGCTTCGATGAGGGGCCGGGTCATTCACAGATGCGGCTCCCATCAGTGCTCCCCAGCTGTCCAGCGGCCAGGACCTGCCCTTTGGGGATCCCATAGAAGGGAGCCCACCTGTTAGGGTGGCCAAAGGGCAGCAGGGGAAATAAATACAGGTAGCTTTAACTACTGGCCTGCCAGCAGCAATCAGGGCTGGGGGCAGCCACACCTGCCCATGGCCGCCTCTTGGCTTGGGCTCTCATTCATCAAGGGCTCGAAGACTGTAAGGTCAGGGCCAGAGGGCATGGGTTACAAAGCAGGGACAGCACCGAGCTGGGCACTGACGCCCAAAAGCGGATGGGGTGGGGCCCTCCCTGGCTCCCAAGGACACCACTTCTGGGCTCCATGCACAGCACCCCGTGGGCTAGGTTCCCTCCCGGTTGCCCCAAGGAGACTGGGGACCCCAAACAGGTGGGCGCAGGGCCTGTGCACACAGTTCTCTTGGAAAAAATACCTGACCCCCCAGTGCCCCAGCTGGGTCAGCCCTAGGGGAAGGAAAGCTAACCCCTGACCCTTGATCCCTGACTGACACACAGCAGGTGCTCAATAAATACTTGTTGAGGGGGGGAGAGGGGAGGCATGCGGCTTGCCCCAGAGTGAGTCCCCAGCAGCCAGGCCAGCCCGCTGCCACAGCTGTTTGGCTGTCCTTGGCTGTCCACAGCAGCCCAGCACCAAGTCCTGTCCTGAGGCCAAGATCCCCTCAGGTCAGAAGAGTTAGTAGGGTGTCCTGCTCAAGTTGGGAGGCAGGGCTTCCAGCCGCAGGAAAGTGGATGGATTGGCTGGGCGTGGCAGGGAGCATCTTGGCAGGACCAGGGTCAGGTGAGGCCCAGAACCAAGTCAACTTTATTGAGGTTCTGAAAAACTGTCTATCCAGTGGACTGGCCTGAGCCCCACCTGGCAATGCCTGGGCCACACCAAGTGACAGAGTGTGGGCCCGGAGCCTGGGCTCCCCTACTGTCCAGCGCCGCCTGTCCTGTCCAGCCACATGAGTGCAGAATCCTGGGGCCTCCGGGCTCTCCTCCTTAGGGTTTATGCTTGAAGTGGGCTTCCACTAAAAAACGGGGATGTTCTAACCTTGGGGAGCTGCCAGCTCACTCAACCTCCCCTCCACAGCCTGTGACACCCCCTTCCATAGCCCGTGAACCCCCTCCACACCCTGTGACACCTCCCCATCCACAGCCCGAGGCCTCCCTTCCACATGTCCAGGACCAGCGAGTGGGAGTCTGTCTGCTGGGGTGCTCACACAGAGCTATGCCATACCAGAGGCCTTCCCCTACCCCACCGCTGCCCTCCTGCCCCACGTCTGCACCTCTCACCTGCGTACTCCTGAGGCAGCATGGGCCTGTCCACCACCTTCTGGAAGGCCGCAATCCACTGCCTCTGGTCCGACTCCGTCTCACACGTGAACAGGAATTTGCGGTCAGGGGTGACAATGGTGATGCCGTGGGGCCAGTGGTGACCCTGGGTTGATGGTGGGAGGCCCTCCAGGACCGTGTAACCGCTTTCCTTGCTGCCAATGAAGACTTCCCCTCGGGCAAAGGCATCCTGTGTGTGAGAAGAGGCTGGGGGGGATGAGGAGGGAGCCCCTCCCCCTTACAGTCCTCTCAGCTTCCTCTCCCGGCCCAGCCAGGTAAGGCTCCAGTATTTAGGACTCTGAATCCCATCCCTTGTTCCCTCAGCAATCAGTCCCTGACAGGTGAGTCAGGGGACTATAGCCAGACCTTTCTTACCAGGGGGTCTTTGAAGTACATGAGTCTCCGGTCATCCATGGTAAACCAACGCTTCCGGAAGCCTTCTGTCTGCTGTGGGTTAGCGGGGGATAGTGAGCAGTCAGCAGGCCCAAGGTTTCTCTACCCCAGAAGACCACTGCGCCACACCCAGTGGGCACCACTCTGGCCAACCAGTGCATGAGGAACCCTGGACATGGCCGAGATACAGGTTGGAATCCTGTATCTTCCATATCACAGAGCAAATGCGAAGGGCCCTGCTGAAGAGGGGACTGAGGGCTGGAGGCTCAGGCTGACTCAAGCCCTAATGACCTGCAGCCAGGTCACTCTCCTAGATCCTGGGTCTTTATCCCAGCACCAGGGCACAGACAGGGGCTTCAAGAACCACCCTGAAGCTCAAGGCCATAGGACAAAGTGGCCAGTCCCAGGACACTTTGGAATGCATGGAGGGGGGGGGGTGCTGGAACTCCATCTGTGCCCAGTGAGTCCAGTGACCTAGTGACCCTCAACCCCTCAGCCAAGCTGCCCAGCCTGACCCCAAGCGACCCCCAGACAGACAAAAGCAAGATGGCTGACCTTGGACCGGCTGGGAAGCCTATCACTCTCACCTACCTTGGGCCCCGTCTTCTCCATGTAGCCTTCCTTCAGGTAGTTTCTAGAGAGCTTGGGCACCAGCTGGGACAGAACAGATGGGGGTGAGGCCCACCCTGGGCCATCCCCTTGACTGCACACAGCAAGGCAGCTGGGTTCCAACCCCAAAACAAGTACTACAGTCAACGCTGCTGCCTCTCTAGGGACCTGTCTATGCCCTTGGTCAGGCCTGTGACCCATCCCAGAGGGCTCCCATCCCCCACCCCACTCCCCTGCCCTGCAGGGTGACTTTGGGACAGCCACTCACATCTGCATCACTGGCTCCTGGGAAAGCAACCTGCAGGTAATGGAAGCGGGCAGCTCGAAGTGCATTGAACCAGTCCACGATCTCCTGAGGGCCGAAGATGCAGTGAGTGGCAGTTCCTGAGCCTCTGTCTCCTCCTCAGACCACTTCACCTGGGCTGGCCCTCTGAGCAGCCTCGCTGCAGGACGGGATGGACCCCCATTGCCTAGCCCCTC